>NC_089214.1:7467126-7767126 GCF_963930695.1 Labrus bergylta | reverse complement strand
CAGCATGAAGAAAAACTCACACAGTGAAAGGAGGACTAATTAATGTAAATCAAATTAAACCTGAATAAACCTGTGAAGAACACAAAACGGCATCTGCTATTCAGTGGAATACTGGATACTGTTCACTTTTGCTACGCTTGTTTATCTGTTAGCTTGCTGGAAAAATGTCATCAATCAGCGGTGTTGTATAATGAGAATATATTTGTGGTTAATTGAATGTTGCGTTCCCATGACTCAGATATTTGGATTAGGGTATCAGAAGATTCTAACGGGATGTCGTTACAACTTACAGCACTTTGCTTATTTGCTTTATTTATGATATTTGGTTGATTTGTAATTAGAGATTCACCGATTGTGACAATCAGGGCCAATACCAATACTGATGTTTGAGTGTTGATATGACTTTTAGTGTAGTATTCAAGACCACACTAACCGAGACAAAGACATTCTCAAGACCAGAGTGCTCCTAAACCTAGACCGAGACTTTAAGGGGTCGAGACCGAGTCAAGAAATGTGTTGAATTGTACAAAATATGATGATTTAAGAGAATTATTGTTTCATGAAGTAGCTCGTCAAAAACCTGAAATACTGGCTTGGACTGATGTGCAAAAAACTGGAATTGCTGTTTAAATTTGATGAAATCAAGCTGGCTAATTTTGTCTCAAAATCTTGGAAAAGAATGCACATAGATATTCTGTTTAATCAGGGTTTGTCTTGCTTTTTGTTTTGTGACTATGAATAGACCTACGATGCACTCTGATCCTGGAACGTTGTAATTCATGGTGTTATGTGGGTTGGGCATATAAATGTATGTATGACACAATAATAAAACTTCAAACTTTAAAACTATCAGGTTTGTATTCCCGGGATGCCACCAGCTGATATGTTAACCAGCAGACAAGGATCCACAAGATCACTGAGCTGAGTGTGTAAAACTTTAAGCTCCAAATCGTGTCTCCATTTAGCTCTGAACACGCTCATCTCTCTCTCCTCTCCTTTTATATGTAAGCTACATTTAATGACAGCCATATATACCGTGTCCCTCTGGTGACTCTGAAACATTTCATAAAGCACACCGCACTGCGTTACAATCAGATTATGTTACCGGAGTCTACGTCCTCATGAATTCATTGGAGATATTCCTATTAAATCTGGAGGTAAATGAAACCTGCGGTGAGAACAAAATTATCATTTGAATGAGTATCAGAAAGGAAATCATAACTCAACGCGCTGCCTGTTTAAGGATGTGCATGTCATTTGAATTCATATAATGATTCCTGCCATGAATAACAAAGTCCATGTCAGAGAGGAAGGGATTCATACGGTGGCTGGGAAGTTCAAAACAAAATTACAAGATGTGAAACACTTTTACCAGAGCTGAGGCAAATTTACAAGTGGCAGAACACTTTTACAAGTCCGCGAACAAATTTAAAAATGGCAGAATCTTGACGGAAAGGGAATGTACCAAATGCCAAAAGTGACCCGGAAGTGAATGAGTGAGGGGTCATTTTGTTTGTTTTGGCAGAAAGACTTGGTGAACAGTGATAAGGACTGATGCAAACTTTGTGGTGACAGAAAGATGTTTTGCCCGTTTTGTGGAACTCATTTGAGCCGGATTAGTCAGTTTTGCTTTTCGGGTGGACGTTCTCTCGAACTTGTAAAGGAAACGGATGAGACAGAAGGACCAGGTATGCGCTTCCGGGTCACTTCTGGCATTTGTTACATTCCCTTTCCGTCTAGATTCTGTCGTTTGTACATTTGTTTAGTCCTTGGTAAAAGTGTTTTGGTTTTGTAATGTTTTTTAAAATGTAATTTATTTTTTCAAAATGTACATTTTTCTCACATTTTCTAAAAGTGTTTCACACTTGTCCACTGTAAACTGAGAAACAAAGAGCAAAGCAAGACGACTTAACTTCTTGAAATGATTGCTGGTATTACCGTCCATGTAGAGGAGAAAAGACAAGTGACCTCAAAACTAAAAATATCTTCTGTTGGTGTTTCTTTGCACCTCAAAAGTCCTCATTAGAAATGTAAGAACATACTAGAGGTGCAACCTGGTACATCACAGTTGGTGGTAATAAATGTATACGGTGGGAATTGTTTCTACTTTGCACCATGAACTTCAGATTTCACATTCTCTCTGATGCCGCTGAGTGATGAAACTTAGAGCTGCTGCTGCTCATTCCTTGTACTTGTTTCAGAGCGCTTTATAGCAAAGACTGCAGTGGGGACAGAACCCAGGGACAGACGAGGAGAAGCAGCACCTCCTAGGAAACAATTATTTCTCTCTTCCCCCTGCAGCAGCCTCCTGTGGGAGTTCCAGCCGTGATAGACGCCAGGTTTCTGAACAGCTGTCTGGAACAGCACAATGTTGTAGCCTCTGGGAGCAATGGCGGCTGGGGCTCAGTTGGTAGATTTGGTCGTCTCTCAACCAGAAAGTCGGGGGTTTGATTCCTCGCTCCTGCAGCTACATGACCAATGTGTTTCTGCTCGGCGGCGGCTGTGTATGAATGCATATAAATGGATTAGTTAATACTCATGGACACTTTACATAGCAACCTCTTCCATCAGTGTGTGAATGTGTAGGTGTGACCTGCGGTGTTGAAGCGTTTTGAGTAGTCAGAAGACTAGAAAAGAACTATACAAGCTCAAGTCCATTTACCACTTTCCATACCTTCTGGGGCCGCCATTGCTTACACTCTGACGGGCTACATGGAACCCCTTCCCCACTCCATGCTGACTGTTTTCTCACATACGACTAATGCCCACAGAAACACGTGGTTGATACTACTCTGACTTCAAACCAAACCAGAAAACCAGAACACTTCAAGTGCTAGAACCAGTGCCAACAGATTCTGCATCTTTGTCCAGAATTTGTTTGATTGACCTCATGATGTTCTTAGTGGTTTCCATTAGGTTGAGAGAAATCAAACCGCACATTAGATGAAGATGGTTTTGATGGAAATCTGGTGAATGCTCCGAACACTCAAAGCCAACAGTAATCAATGCTCAGTTGCTTTTCAATTGGAAATATTCTCCCCGTGTCAGCTGCAAAGATTACAGTAACGCTCAATAGAAAATCATACAACCTCACTTTAACAGAGAAGGGGGTTTCTGGGAAAGAAGGGATGACTATGTTCTCACTGTGGTGCTTCATCTTGAGCTTGACAGGACGCTCTTTCCGTCCCTGGCGCCTCCCTGGAGATGATGACTGTGATGACATCACTGTGCAGTGCATTGTGGGCTTTCAGAGAGTGATTGCGTATTCAGAGACGAGCAGAAGAAGAGCCAGTGATGAGAAAGGAGAACAAAGGAAGAGGGGAAAAAAAGACAGATAATTATGGCACTAATGCTAGAGTTCAGGTCGGCGGCCGTAAAGATGTCTTTAGAAAACTTGGTACCTGTCAGAGTTAGGCTTGAGAGCTATAGATCAAAATTCAAAAACACTTAAGTCTCTAATCTTGGCATGTTAATTGCTGCAAAGGTTTGTGATTTTGGTTTGAGCTTGATGAATGATAAATATGTTTGAGAAAGCAAAAGAAATGAAAGTGCGTCATGCAGTCAGGTCCGCGTCATCGGCCCGCATTAATTCTATGGGTCGTGTTGCATAAGGATCCGTTCCTCAGAGGTTCAAGGATGAGCGGTGAAAGATGGATGAATGGTATTTTATTTTTTGTTTCTGCTGGAACAGAGTCAATATGTAGAAATCCTTGATTTCTTGATTGGTGACTGTTGAGTATTACTCCACATCCACCTCTCAAAAGACTTTTCATCCTGAGATTTGACTGTTAAAGCATTTGTCCATCAACCTTGCACCAAAAAGTCAGTTTAAACTTAACAAATAGATATTTCCCTCAATGCATTAGCCCATTTGAAACCAAATAAAACCACTTGGCTAATAAGCCACATTTTATACCAAATGTTCACATCAGCAAAATTCTAGTTGGACACCAAAGACCTTAACAAAAAGTTAGATTTTGCAACATGTCCTTGTCCAAATCTGGGTAGAGTTTTAGACCTTCTATGGTGACATTGACCATATGTTTAAAGGACCGTGACGCGAAGTTGACATTAAGTGAAGATAGGGAATACAGAAGCTCAAATCCTGTTTTAATATCACACTGCTGTGTTTAGGGTTGCATGCCCTTTAAATGCTAATCATCTATCTTATTATTCAACGTAAGCAATACATAGCGAACATTAATGTAAGTTTGCTACAGTACTGTGAGCTAGATAACGGTAATGGTCAACCATAGACTATAAATATTAATGGACGAAGCCTGAGTGACGTCACCCGTCTGTTCCTGCAGGGGGCTTTGGAGTCCCATCGATGGCGGTCTCCATGCTGGAAATGCTGTCTCAGCCTAACTTTCAGTCAACCTAATGACAGGTTGAGAGCTGGAGCTGAGGCAGGTTTTAAGCCTCTTGATGAACCATTACATCGCACCCACTTGTGCAAAGTGATTTCCCTTTTAGAAGTATACTCCCATCCTTACTTTAGTCAAAGCACATACAGAGGGAGAAAAAAAAGTGGAAGTATAAAAGTGTTGTGTGTGTCAGAGAGACAAAGAGCATGACAAGGTAATGTGCAAATGATCCTGCTGAGGTATCGCCCCGGCTTCATTAGCTGTGATGTGTACTCTGTTGCAGCGGCCGCAAGTCATTCTCTGCTGCCATAAAGACAGCCCTGCTCATCCCCACACTATCTCTCCTTCCTCCGCAGACCACAGACTCATTAGAGAGGCCCCACCCAACAGGAAAAGGTAGTTAATGGCTTTACTGGCATTAAGAGGAGTGTCAAAGGGAAGGCTGCGTCTCTCAGAGGAAACAAAGAATATTCCCAGCGTGTCCTTGGCAGAGTGAACGGTACAGCAGCGAGTTGTTCAAGTGAGAACTTTAAAAGAAACTGTCTGATAAGGGACAGGTACAAGCGTGAAAATGTTGCTTTTATTTGGAATAGGAATCATTTTGACACTCCGTTCAAATAAAATGAGTAAAAATAGAAACACTTTGATTCTCCTTAAGACATATTGTGCCAAAGATCACTCACAAAAACCTTGAGTGTTGTTTGTCTGACTACTGCGGGAGATTTGAAAAACATAGCTGCATAGAAATGCACTTTCATCTCTCCAAGTAGTGCATCAACAGACCTGTGATTCAGTATCTGAAACATGCACCCAGACCTAAAAAAAGAAATCAAAGGTCCTGCAAACATGAGAAGAACAGATCAAACAGACCTGGTAAAGAAATATTTTGGTACTGAATCTTTATTTTAAAAAATGCTCCAAAATACTGACAAGGTTTCTCAGTGCATCATTACTTCACATTCTTTGTCAGTGACAGGAAGAAGTTGTGAAGTTGTCCGGGGTCTCGTCTTGATGAAACCCCGCTGGCTCATCGGTAGGTGACAAAGTGAAATAGCTCGTGTGCTGAAATTTGAGCACTTCGTTCCCCCAGCTTGTCCATCCAGGCTGAAGATTTCGGGCAAACAGCTCCAAGCGTTTGGCTTCAGGTCCAATGTAGGGCTTCAACACCTCTAGAGAAAGAAAGAAAAAGCAAGGAAAGATAAACAGGTTGATCTCCTCTCGCTTAAAATATTTTGGATACATAACGTCCGGGAGATGGTCACTTGGATTAAGGTCATGGTAACGAGAGGGCATGTCAATAGCATTAATGCTTTGCTCATAAAGGAACTGCTTACACACTCTGGCCAAATGAGGCCGGGCATTGTGCCACATCAGGAAGAACCCAGGGCCTGCATCGACATAAGGTGTCACAATCGTCACCTATAAGAGCAGTCAGGGTCAGACTCTTTCACGCCTGTCACATGTGCTCAGAGTGAACCTGCACAGGTCCCACTACAGGACGTCTGCCCCTCAACCACCCTCATGGAGTCTGTTTCTGAAAGTTTGGTAGGAAACAGAAACACTAGAAGACTGCTGGAGGTCTCTGGCTGTGCTCTTCTTGATCCTCCTTCTTACAAAGGAATAGACACCAGTCTTGCTGCTGGGTTGAAGCCCTTCTATGGCCCTGTCCAGTTTTCCTTGTATTACTGCTGGTATCTTCTTCATGCTCTTGAGACTGTGCTGGTAGACACCCAGCAAACCTTTATGTGACCACATGTATGGATGTGCCACCCTGGGGAGCTGGACTACCTGTGAAACCTGATTGGACTCCAGGTTCAGCCTCATGCTGCCGGTGACAATGACACTAGCAGAACACAAAACTAAAAAATAATCAGACAGAAAGGACGAGGAGGGTACTGCTTTTGCCTCTCCACTGCACCTGTTGTTGTTTTCATTTGCACCAAAGCAGGCAAAATTGATTAACAATCACTTGTGCTTCCCACAGTCAGTGTATTTATGTGCCATCCTGTGTGAAAAATGTGTTAAACCCCTGAATACTTTCATTTAGTGAAAGTCAGAGGGCACTCTCACTGTTACTCAGTAATAAAGGGAGAACAGCACTGGCATCTACCCAGCTCCTTCACACCACAGCACAGAGTTTCTATGCGCAGACTGGCAGTGACCTTGAGTCTATAAGTGATGATATTCCAGGAGCAGAACACCTGACAGATACGTTTCACTTCCTCTGCCCCTGTGCTACTCTGTCTGCTCTTGTGCATGCTCAAACTTCCCTGACACTCGCCTCAGCCAACACTCAGGGAGTTAATGAGCATGAAAGCCTGATCCACCAAAACTGATCCAACCTCCACCATGTGGTGTTCTGCCTCCCGTTTTCTCTTTCTTTGCACGTCAGAGAGTCAGAGAGTGGAAAGGCCAAACATGCGGCTCTCCGAATAATTCAACCCCGACCAGTGACTCAGCTCCCGGAGTTGAACACAGAATACAAGGCCTAATTATCCTCTTAACTCTTAAATGGGTAAAGGTATGAAACTTCTGCCAGGTGGCAAAGGAAAGTGATGGTTATCTGATCCTTCAACTGGGATCACATTCAGTCTTCAGATTATTTCTGCACTATTATCTACATAATTAATGACTTACTCTCAACATCCATGTGGAGTCCCTCAAGGCCTTGTTTTTGGCCCAATTTTAATTTGATAAATAACAAAATAATCTTTTGTGTTGACCCCACACATTTATATATGACTTTAATACTCAAAATAATAGTTCCATTTTTTTTCTCAATTATTTTATGTGATATTTGAAAGTTAATTACAGCACTAATTAGAGCACTGGCTGTAACTGGTTAAAGGTGAATTTTTCTCAATCACTGTTGAAAGAAAGACAGCTTAACAAATTGGTATAAGGATCACTGTCCAAAAGTCCATTCCCCAATCAACGACCCGCAGAACTGGCAGTGTGCCTCTCCCTGAGCTTAACATTAGGAACAGCTATTTAACCTCTAATTATAGCACCGACTTCATTATTCATGATTTCCAAAGTTGTAGTGGGGATCTAATTAATAAAACAAACCACACGTCTTGTCATTGAGAGTAGCACTAACACTTTTTCTCTTCAGCTTTGACCATCTGGCAAGGTTATGTTATAACTGTACGGGGATAACGGTGTCCCTTAGCAACCGAGAATGTCAGCGATAGGAGCCCCATCCGAAAGGGGGGAAGAGAAGTGTGTCGGGGGTTTCTCAGCGCCGCAGGCTTGAGGATTGCTTATTCACATATTTCAGGCTGCCAATGGCTCCAGCAGACGTGACATGCTTTACACGAACACACACAAAAAGGCTGCAGAACGACGGCGATGATCGCTTCAGATGAGCATAAGAAAGCCCAGGTAGATTATTGCCAGAGGTCTAGATATTTGTAGCAGTTGGATAATATGTTGCAGGATTGAACAAAAGAAAAAAAAATCAAGCCCATAGTTTTTAAACTTACATTTAATACAAACATTTAAAAAATCTTCTGCTTTTATTGAACTCTTATCTCTCTCTCACTCTCTGTGTGTATTCACATCACATCAATGCAAGTCACTATCTTTAATTCTTAGTTACTAACCACATCTTGTCCTGGGAGCTCACTGAGCTCTAATGTGTCATAGGTTCCCTGGAATCCATATAGTGCCCTCTGCTGGTGAAAGAGAACTGCTAGTGTAATACAAAGATACTCAAACCAGTGAATAAATCCAATAATATCGGCGCATATCTGTGATATAAGTAGCCGATACCGATAGTCACTGGATATGCTAATATTGCGCTACAAGATGTGGAAAAATAAAAGAGTTCTTTAGCCCGAATAAAATATCTGGGATACAAAACAACACACAGGAAATGTGCAGAGGGGCTCTGAATCCAACAAGGAGATGGAACACAATCTGTTCCCTAATCTTCTTAATCGCTTTGTCACCATTTGATTCACTTTAACAGTAAACAACAACCACGTCCGTGAGGTGGAGGCTCCTCTGTGCTTCTGAGAGGGCTTCTGCTAACCGGCCGTGTTTTTTTTTTCCAGCTTCCATACTGCACAATAAAACCGCGCTCCCCTGAGACGGACGAACATGACGTCAAGGCTTCTCCTGCTCAGAGCTGCTGCATATTCATAGTCAAGGTTGAACGCGGATCCTAAGCAGCGGAGTTCACGTCGAAGTCAAGTGTTGAATCATCACATATCTGATCGTATGTGAGCAGCTGAAGTCCCCCGCTCTGACCAATGAGGACTGAATCCCTCGGGTTGTTAGGAATACAACATAGATCTAGCATGTGTGTTCGAGATGTTTTTCTCTAATTCAACATGAGGGTCTCTAATGAAAACTCTCAGTAGTGGTAAAGCAGGTTACAAAGTCAAAAAACAGTGATATGTGTACCTATACGATGGGTTATTTTTCACATTTATGTTCTTTTCTTGTTAAAACACACATTTTGTTTTCAGTAACCGTCTTCTAAAGTTATATCAAATCAAAAGTACTCACTTTTAAATTCTAAATCCCCCCCAAAACGACTCAGATTGTGTGAGTGTAAATGCATGCTATAGAGGGATTTACAGATTATCACTGAAGCTGTGTTGTAAGATGACAATCACTGATGTTGCAGCATTGCCCTCTGGTGGCACAGTTAAACACAAAAGCTACTGTACTAAGATCTAGTATGCAAACAGCAGATGTTATCCTAATGTACCTGAAAGTGAAGGCTTCTGGGAGTGCAGCGCTGAAGGCACGCTGACAATCAAACGCTGATCCTCCACAGGAACCACTGACGTCTCTGATGGACTAAAGGTGGTTCAACAAGATTAAATATAAATTTGAAAATGAGTAAATATAATGTGGAAATATTCATTTCAAGGATTAAGGCATTAGAGTATAAAAAAGACAGAGAGGATTCAAAACTTTGAATACCTTGCGGAGTTATCTGCAGAAGAAGAATATCGTCCCAGCACCAGCACTTCATACGGCTTCTTATGATGTGAATCCAGTGGAAACACAAACTGTCCAGATGTGGTGACCTGAAGGTAAAGAGCGTGGCTTTTAAAACATCTGGGAATCATACCAATAAGGTAGAGCATTACAAACGCTGAGAGCTTTATCAAAGTTTTCTGTACCTTGACCCAGAACCATTCGGCAACAACTTCTACCCCCCAGTGTGGATACAGCTCATCGCGCACAAACCGCAGGTGGCTGGGCCGGTTTGTGACCCAGGTGACGACTAAACAGTTGGGTGATGCCAGCAGGGGTATAGGGAGACGTTTCAGCTGGGTGCAGGGCAGAGAACTGTATCTAAATAGAAGAAAAATGTCGTAGACAGTTGTGATATGTAAATGGAACTACTGTGCTTTAAATGGTTCTATAAAGCCCACCACCATATCCTCTGTGAAAAATCGAGACCTAAAATTTTAATTTTTTTCAACTAATCAGATTAATTTACTGCACTTTAGAACTCAGTGACAGAAGCAAGAAGCTGAACTGTCTTATCTTATGACAGGTTTTACATTTTTTTTGCACGCATATGTATTTTTATGTTATATTTTTTAATCTGTGTTCCTGTAGTTACATGTAAAGAGCATCCTGATATGAAAGGGGGGGGGGGAATAAAGTTATAGACGTTTTCTAAAAAGGCTAAAGTGTCAATTTACCGCCGACTCCTCTTCACAGACTTGTTTTCCCACGGTGGATCAATAACTATCAGGTCAAACCTGCTCCCATCTGTGTGAGAGACAGACAAACAAAGTCAGGCCTGGAAAACAACCTGCGAGCTGTCACAGAGACTGTATATAACCATCTGTGAGCTGCCACGGCATAAACAGAGTATTACAACAATTAATTCAGCTTTAATGCAAAATAAGTCACCACAACCATCTAGTGACTTCAGCTCTGACGCTTTCTTTTGCTAACTTGTTCCATGTGGCAGAAAAAAAAAAATGTTCACACACAGTACTCACAGTGAACTAGAGGTTGTATTCTTGTGAAATCAGAAAGCAGGAAGGCTGTGTGTGATGGGATAACATATTCCTCTCCCAGAAGTGTAACTACACTCGCACTGTCATCCCTGTTCTCTGTAACCCGGGAGAACAAATCCACATGTGACGAGCGGCCGTCTTCGGCCACGAGTGACTGAACGCACTCCTCCTGCTCATCCTCGTCCACTAGGGGGAGCTCTTTAGCCATTTCACAAAGAGCAACAAGCCTGCACTCATGGGAAGGAAGAGGTTCCTTCACCAGGCCGGTCGCTCTGTTTAGATGTTCGAGGGATCGGGCAGAATCCACCAAGGACTTAGTTCCCTCCAGGATCACAGACCTGACCTGCAAGAGAACACAAAGCAGATTGTTTAGTCAGTGTGGTGTGTTGAATATGAGGATCACAAAATAACACTTTGAAAAGAATCATTTTTTTTATGCTACTTCATTATTATAGTCCCCTTCATATCAGAGGTAAATCTGTTCTTTTTCCACTGACTGCTCACTGACAAAGAAGTGTAAAGTGTTTCAAAGTACCATCTGCAAGTCTTTCTTCAAACATTACTGCATCAATGATCCCACTTAATGCTTTCACACTTGCACAAAACTCCTGAAAAGCTCCTGATATTTCCAGGAGGAGCTGCGTGTGTGAACGCAAACAAAAGACCTAATTTTTCACTCTGACGTTATCTGGAATCTCTCGCGCCAGCCAGAGAAATGGTTTCTGATTTGTCTTATCTCGAAGATAAGACAAATCAGAAACCATAGGAGGGCGTATAAGCTAAAATGAAGTAAGCAATAAAAACTGCTGATGCTTAAAAAGATTTTAAAAAAGCAATTGAAGCAGAAAAAGGAACTGAGCGCAATAAAAAGAGATAAAAGCAATAAATCGACATGATTAAGGATAGTAAAAGAATAAGATAGGCTGAAAGATTTAAGAAGTCATGTGTTGTCCCAGGACCCCCAGGGGTGTGTAAATATGACCTGGGGTGGAGGAAAGGATCCCAAGAGAGGCAGCCATGCAGAACATGTTGATGAAAGTACATTGATGTGCATGTGGAGCGCCTTTCTGATCTTGAAATATAGTAAATCAAGAGAAGCTTCACACATCCATGCAGTGCGCACTTTCCCATTAAGTTTAAAGCCCTTTAGAAGCAGAGATTTTGAGAGAGAATGAAGCTGAATCCGGATTCTGCTCAGGTTTGTTTGTTGTATACTTTTGAAGACTGAAGTAAGCCTCGGACCCTGATCACCTCCCACCCCCAACATGGACGGTTCTCGCTGCTGGACTCTGGAAAGAGGTTTGAAGCAGAACAGCCAGGTTCTGTAACAGCTTCTTCCCACAGGCCATAAGACCCCCCCCCCCCCCCCCCCCCCCCCCAAACCCCCACACTGGACTGTATATAGTATAACATTACACATATGCAATATATTTGATATCCTTTAGAGTATTTTTATACATACTTTCTTTTATAACTATTTATGTAAATACTTGCTGCTGTTTTTATCCTACACTATGATGAGCCAACTGCAACGAGATGTCGTTCTGATCTGCACTGTAAGGTACAATTTGAATGACAATAAAGAAAGTCTAAGTCTAAGTTTCCAGCCCAAACTGATGGCGATTTAGGTGACATCACCTGAGGCCTTTTTTTGTGATATCACAACGTTCCCTCTGGCTCACAAAAGACCTTATTCAACTGTCATATAGAAACTTGCACTTTGTCCCTCAATGCTATAACTCACACTTCTTTTGATTTATCATTCTCTAACTGAACAAATAAAACGGCGCATACGTCGATGTCGTAGAGTTACAGCAGGAGTTGCAACAAACCTTATCATGAGAGGCCTGTAAATCAACCTCTCCGTGGTTGAGCTCACTGTGTTTGCGTTTCCTTTTCTGAAAGACAAACAGATATCGACTGATTATTGGTAAGCACAACAAAAAAAACCCCGAGAAAGAAATTAAAGGTGCACTATATGTAGATTTGGTAGTTCAATTTGAAAGTTGAATTGAACAATTATTAACACTATAGATCAGGGGTGGGCAACTGGAGGACCGGGGACCACATGCGGCCCCCCCATCAACTCTCAACGTGGTCCTCAGGTCAATTTTTACATATCAATTATTTGGAAACATGAAGAAAACATGACAAAATCAGCCATGAAATCATGAAAACCAGAAATATGCCCATAATAATATTTGATCACTGGTATATGTTAAGTTAAATTTTAGACATAATTGACTGTAATCGTTTTAAGTATACTACAAGTTGGCCCTCTGGCAGTGTGAATAACATGAATGTGTCCCTTGTGTGACCTTGACCATCCCTGCTGTAGATTAATACAAAATGAGTCATAAAAATGATAAAGAGCACTGAGCAACGTTTAGCAAAGTAACAGTCTATTTATGGAATGAAAATATTTGCTCAGTGTAAATCAGAAGAACTGTGTTCCACTTGATTGACTTTAATGTAAAGATGAACATTACTGAATTTGAATTTTTTTACTCATCTTATTGACTTTTTTTCCCACATATAAAGGTCAGGTTTTCTACATGTTTCTTCTTAAAGGCCAAAGTGACAATAAAGACAAATAAACATAAATAAATCAAGATAAATAAACATTTCATTATATTACACTATATTGTTCATATTGCACTATACTATATTATATAACTGCACTCTGCATTACTGTGGTACAACACTGCCTCTCTCCTCTGCTGTTTACATTACTTGCTGCTATTTATCATACCGAGTCACTTTAATCACTTTATCTTGTCATTCTCTGCAAATACTGTCTCAACTCCCTGCACAGTTGACTTCATCATTCATTTTGCACTTGTATATACCCTCTGTTTTTGTTTTTATTTTGTATTTATCTTATCTATTCTGTATAATTAGTATTTTGAGCTTTCTTGTCTGTGCTGCTGCAACGCCCGGATTTCCCCTCAGAGGATCAATAAAGTTTTATCCTATCCAAAAGGAAGCCTCTACAACTGCTTCAACAGAACGAAATAAAACAAATGAAAATGTAAAATGAATGTTGACTTAAAACTGATTTTGTCCATGTGCTATAACACAGACAGCAGTGAGGGGACTCTCTATATATGCAAAGGACCACCCTTTAATTCTGTACAGGGAGTGGTCCTCTGGCAGCATCTCTTGGAGGAGGAGGAGGAGGAGGAGGAGGAGGAGGAGGGTAAATTTACCTTCGATGTTTTGTCTGTTTCCTCCAACACTTCCGATTTACCTCCATCAACAGCAGCCTCTGCTTTCACACTGTAATGGCTTTTTAAGATCTGGAAACACTGTCTTTTAAAACTGCACTTGACACGGGACTTCTGCGTGTCCTTAAAACGAACACAGCGTGAATACCACTGATCCACGAGTGAACTCGCATCCAAAAACCAGCCATGCTTGTTTTTAACCAGCACCGACATCATGCAAACCGGATGATTTAAACGGGATGATATCGCGCGAAAAGTTTCCTCTACCTCGGCGCCGGTTACGTCATGAAATACAACACCCTACCCAATAGCCACATGTCGAAAAAGTTTCATTTCACTGAAAATGATACCGGAAGTAGAGAGCGCTTCGTGTGTGCGCTGTAGTTTGCGGAAGTGGATTCTGATTGGTCCTCAACGATGTCCCGTAGAGCGAAGTGTTTACTTCTCTGTGCAGCCACGAACTCACAGAAGAACGGACATGTGAAAGGAAATCAGTAGCGTCAGCGTTTTGTCGTGTAACAGCTTGATACATGTCGCCTTGAAGTAGCTCGGCTTAGTTCAGCAAGAAGACGTTGACGTTTTTAAGGATGTCAAATCGGAGGAGCGACCCGCGGCTCTCAGCGGGGTCGGTCTCCAGCTGGGCGCAGGACGGAGTCGGCAGGCGGGTTAGTGTGTACGACTACCGCAACGAGGTCACGTCGGAGTGTGTGGAGGTAACCGGCTTGGACTTCAACGACTTTCTACAAGATTTGCATCAGGTAATGATGGCTAACTTTGTTGGTGTTGGTCGATGAAGTTAGTACAAATCAAACGAAATCCAGATACCTGGGTACCATGGCAACCAGTGCAAACAAACTAGTCCTAGGGGTCTTTTTCAAACCGGCCACTACAGCCTCTCCCTACCCGCTGCCCCAGGTGTACTCCACTAACAGGTGTAGTTAGAATCAGGTGTACTCCACTAACAGGTGTAGTTAGAATCAGGTGTACTCCACTAACAGGTGTAGTTAGAATCAGGTGTACTCCACTAACAGGTGTAGTTAGAATCAGGTGTACTCCACTAACAGGTGTAGTTAGAATCAAACTACCAGCATAATAAATCTTCCACACCAGAGGGCTCAACAAACCCACAGACAAAAAATATTTAAAGACGGTTTCTCACTCATAAGGAAATAGTTCTTATCCTGTTACTGTGCATTAAACCACAATACTGTGTTTCTAGAGTAGTATTGTGTTGTAGTGTTGATTTTTATTTAATTGACATTAATTTAAAGACATTTAATATCGTCATACAGACGTTAACAACTTCAAATGTGTATTTTATTGAGGATCAAATATGTTTATTTATTGTAAAGTGTTTTATATTTACAGGGACTGTTGCAAAAACAAAATAATATTAACTCATGTTGCAGACAACTTTTCGCTGTTAATATTTATTTCTTATTTTTCTACTTTTCATCTCAATTCAACACAAAAAAAATACACTTTTTGCTGCTCTGATGTTCAACAATAGTCTCCTTGTCTTTGCATTAATTTAGGACACCCTGTTGTATGAAATTACAATAAATTAACTGAAATTATAAATTACAATAAACAATGTAGGCTCGATCTAATAGTTTTGTTATAAGTCTACACTAATATAACTAAAGAAGAAGAAGAAGAATCTAGGCTACATGAATATTTTTACTGAAGGCATTAGCTACAAAAAAAAGCCGTTCCGCAACATACCGCTGAGTAACCATGGTAACATACAGTTCCTGTTTCCTCCTGAGAGAGGGAAGTTTTTGTCAAAGCCTTTTTAAACATGTTTGTTACGTAAAGTAAAATTCAGGCAATGGGCAGTGCGATTGCTCTGCTGTGCGGGGTCTCCTCAAACAGTCAATTTCTTCACTAAATATCTAATGTAAAAAAATGAATGTATCTGGATGAATCAGTCAGGCTAAGCCTATATGTCAAGCCATAACTACATCTCTACTCCTTTACAGACATTTTCAATCGATCGACATGAAACATTTGTGTTGGCTGCGACGGACAGAACAGTCTTGGATTTTAACAAATTTGGTGAGTTTATTGATCAGTGCTAAACTGAACGATGTGCCGTTAAATATTGATGTGAGAGAGTAATACACTACCTTCTGTCAAAAAGGTTGATATAGCTCATAAAATTTGATTGATGGTGACCTTTGACCCCCGACCCATGCTCCAAAGAAAAGCATGGTGTATTTGCGTCGGATTCAAATGCCACCTTCAGAGTCTCTGCATGAGGAATGGTCCTTGGAGCCCTAGTGGCATGACCTGGAGTTGTACTTAAAGTCAGAGGTGTACGCTACCTGAGCACGCTGCAGCAGGTAGATGATGACATCGTCCACTCCCAGGTGTGGCTTGGAGGCAAATTGTAGAGGGTCAAGGGATGGTTTCACCTGCGGCCTGAGGTGGGTCAAGACGAGCCTCTTCAACACTTTCATCACACGAGATGTGAGAGCCACTGGTCGATAGTCGTTGAGATCAGATGGTGTCGTCTTCTTTGGGACCGGGACCAAGCAGGACGTTTTCCACAGCACCGGTATCCTCTCCTGGCTCAGACTCAGGTTGAAGAGGTGTTGCAGAATCTCAGACAGCTGGCTGGCACAGGTCTTCAGAACCCTTGGGCTGATGCCGTCTGGGCCTGGAGTCAGGGGGGGGGATGGAGCAATTCACCTCAGAGGGTGAAGTGCACTCCTGTGGTGCGGGGCCAGAGTCCAAAGAGTTCACCATGGGGGGTTAGACCCATCAGCACGGCACAGCTCGCGGTACATCCAGGTCTTCAAGGCTCCGTTCCTTCACTATCTTTGCGCTGGCTGGATCACACATTATGGCTCCTCTGGTAACAACAATCTCCATCAGTATCCTTCACTCTAGACTCTTGGCTTAAAGGAGTCAGAATATACATGTTAGTTGTTGTTTTTCTAAGTCATCATGTTTTAAAACAAAAGTTACACAAGTAGTGTTTCTAAACTTTAATGTCTGAATACTCCTACTTCCCCAGAGATAAACCAGCAGGCAGTGGATCGCCATCCTTAGGAGGGGGAAAATAATGTCTTAAAACTGATTCTCAACGACAATGTGTGTTAATAAGTGCATTATTTTATCTTTCCATTTTGTATTCATCAAGCTCAGTTTCTACTGAATTCCACTTCGTCCACGTTTTCCTCCTAGCTACCTTCAAAGCTTTCCTCTTCTTGCTGCACCCAACAATTAAAGATACAAGCACACCCTCCAACACCCCTCAACATACAAAGTTGCAGAATGTTATTAAGGGATTTCCTGCTTGTCTTTGTTTATCCCGTGCATCGTATCGTCATGTCTCTCACTCGTCTTGTATTGTTGTATTGTTCTGCATCACTTCCTAAAAATTAAATAAATAGAAAATAAGTGCATTACAGGGAGGAGACGACTGAGTGTTGACCAGTCTGTAGTTTTCCACAGCCCAACTATCATGTACAACTGAAATTGATTCAGGAACGTATAATTTTCAAGTCAGACATATCTATCTGTTTTACATTATTAAACTTAAGGTAAAAAATTTAGAAGTATTAAACGAACATTTCAAAATATTTAACATAAAAATAACTTTACCATTCTGCCTTGAACATGGCATCGTCTAAACCTCAAAAATATCATAATCTACATTTGTCACAAGTTAAACTGCACATGAATGACGGCACACACACACACACAACCTAATGCAAACTTTAAATTATAACTAAATAAAACGCTGCTCCGCTTACCTTTTTTCGTTTTTTCAACAAACAGCTCCATGCTGAGTAAAGGCATTCAGTTGACTCTGAGAAACACAACCAAAAGAAAGAGTAGGCTACATTGAAAACACTGGAAGCTAGGTCAGTGAAGTTCTCGCAACATGTTAATGCTACATGTTGTGGATTTTTCTGTTGGTAATAAAAGATCTCAAGTCAAAGTCTTTTGTCTTTGTGTATTTTATTGCATATAATAAAGAGTTCTTTTGCAAAAGGGGTAATCAGCTACAAAAGTAACATGAGTCACAAGTGCTTATGTATACTTTCACAGGGTGTAGGTTGGAGATACAGACCAAGGCCATACAGAGAAACAGTTTCTAATTTTTAAATGACGCACGAACATATTTTAAGTTCAAATGAGGACCACAGATAGTATTTTTCTACTACATACATCGACGCTAACTTAGGACAAACATCACATTTATTTAAGTTTAGCACTGTGCAGGTACAGTTAAGACAAATAGTGAAAATAGCTACTTACCTATCTGAATGATTTTTCTTGAAGAAAAAAACGCGCCTCTGACCCGTCTTTCTCACACACACACACACACACACACACACACACACACACACACACACACACACACACACACACACACGGTGGACACATTATATCAGAGAACAAGTCTGAGCAAATTCACACGTGACCGCTTTGAAATGATGCACCAATTGAAAAAGACGAGGTTCAAGGTTGTCTTTATTACCCCTGCATTGATTAAGTCACACTAACTTCTGCAGTTAACTGAATTTCTATTATTTTCTTCAATCAGTGTGGTCAGGGTATGGCTGGTTTTTATTTTCATGCTTTTCTTTTCTTCAAGGTACCTTTCGCTTACCCTTTTCCTTTAGGGTCAAAGGTCTAGGGTAGGGGTCAAAGGTCACCATCAATAAAATGTTATGAGCTATACTTACATTTTTGACAGAAGGTAGTGTATTAACTCTCTGATGTGAAAATTGATCTAACTATTTCATTGTGGTTAATTTGTCTTGGTGGATGGAATGTGTAATGTCCTTTTTGTAATAAATCCAGAGAATAGGCAGGGTCCGTTTTTGCCTGTGACTGGACCAACAAAGACATCAACATTTTAAACTCTAAATCTAACTGTTCTTTTAAAGTTCTAATTGGTGTTTTGAAGCTTGTTTGTCATTCTTCAGAGACTGGACCCAGGAGACCAACAAATTGAGTACTGAAAGCTTTATTCATCTTTCTCAGAATCCAAAGCAGTGAGCCGCCTGCAGACGTCTGACTCAAACAAAGGAATATCGCACATTATATGTTGTTTTGCAATGGGTGTGTCTTCACGCCCTTTTCACCATCCTACCTGTTCAGTTTAATCTTTATTGGTAACTTTAGGGTTTCAAGTTTCGAATGGTATCCGCCTCCTCCATCACTAGATCCTCCTATTTCATGAATTATGGGTTTAATATTTCTAACTGTGTCCCATAAGTTAGCTGTACTGCAATGTCATGTCTTCTTGATAAATGGGGTCAATATCTGGCCAACCATCTTGTGACCAGGTCATCGGCACACCTACATAGCCTGTATGTCAGGTCTTCTTTGAATGATGGTCCCTTTTCTTGTATTTGTCCCTCCTTCACCTCTCGTAGATGTCAGGTTGGGTTTTTTTTATTTATTACTTAATTAGCCCAAAAGCGAGCTCGTATGAAACTTGGGAACTCACTTTTAGACCATGCAAACCTTGACGGATTACTTAAGTGCTCACCTAAAACTTGACTTATTTTCACTCTATCCTTGATGGATTTCACTTTGTCGGCTCAGTTTGAATTCATGTGCCTTTGTGCATTTCATCCTTAGTTGATTATGTTATGTTTATGATATGCAACCCTCACACTATTGTTGTTTATTTATCTAATGTGCATAATATGTGTCTATTAGTTCATTATTATACTGAAATACTATTATGATTGTTCATGACCACTCTATATAAATGTTGATTATAAGGACTATGAATACATGCCTACAGGTGGGACACTACAAATGGTAGTTGGTGAAGTTGTGTTAGAAAACCCTGCTCTGCCTGTCTGGTTCATTTGTCTTACAAATGACACGTTTGCTTATTTGATACAATTTTACATGTTTGGATACGATATTTAAATGTCTCACACAGACTGAGAGTCATGAATCTTTTTTTTTTTTTTTTTTTTTACAGAGGAGCTGCAGGATGGCAGCACCCTGTATTTGTTGAAGCAGGAGGATCAGGCTCTGCCAGCAGCGGCACAGGAGCGCATCAACTTCACGCCTCATTATAACACTTTGATTGAGAGCGGCAAGCACGAGTACAGCACTTGTGAGGGCAAGAAGCCATTCTGTAAGTGCTTACATGGTCAGAGAATGCTCATGTGAGACATTAAGCCGTGTCACCAATCAGAACTTGATCATTTTTCGTCTTTTTTCCTCCCAGCGTATGCACTCGCTGAGCTGATCGACAACGCGCTTTCAGCCACTGTTAAAAACGATGGTGCTCGGTCAATAGAGATACGAATGGTTGGTTCAAAACATAAAAATGTATATGCAACCAAATACTTGTTTTATCAGTGTGCCTTTTTCAACCCTGTCTTACTCTGTTTTCCAGCTCTTAGATGAAACTCTGGGGAAACCTGCAGTCATTGTTTTAGATAACGGGTGTGGGATGTCCCCCGAGGACCTCAACGACTGGGCAAAGTACAGACTCTGTAAATTTAAAAGGAAAAAAACCACTGCAAGGTAAGTGTGCACTCCTCAAAAGCTCTCAATAAGATGTGTGGTGTAGGTTTTTTTTCAACATTGGAGTCTTTATGATATGTCTCCTCTACAGTGAAGCTTATGTCCGGCCTGATCCTGTCCCTCGAAGTCTCAACAGTGACATATCCTACTTCGGTGTTGGAGGGAAACATTCTGTTTTCTACATCGGGGAATCAGCCAGGGTAAGTCTTACATCCAAATATCTAGGATTGCAGCATTACCCCCGATTTCCACAAACTCCGTCAATACGCCGCCGTTTGCTGCCACTGTAGTCAATCATTGTGTTTCAAAAGCGAGCGCCGCGGTCCGTCTCGGGAGCGTGCCTGCAGCGCTACTACCCTCTGCTCCGTTTCAAATACGCTGCGAGTCTATCTTCGACGGAGTACGCTGCAGGCACGCGTCAAGCTGGACAGAACAGAGTGGCCTGGACAAGATGTCAGACAAGGAAATGTGTCCAGTCACTTTCAAAATAAAACACAATATACTGACCAAAGATCCTAATTCTCCTCATTTTATCAACATTACGTCAAAACAGGCACAGAGTGGACAGCAAATCATCCTCAGAAAGACAAAGCAACATGTTGTTTGGGCGTTATTCTCTTCATTCCCACAGCTGCTCATGGCTGTGCTCTGCTGTGCTCACGCTCCAGAAACGGATCCAGTGGGGCGTGTTGGATAAATATTGTTTAAGACAATTTCTTAATAGTTGTTTTAACGAGGTGTGAAATGACAATATTGACTATGACTAAAGAGTCCACACACATTCGTTGCATGTGATCGAGCCTAGTAGGACATGTGATGGCTATTGCTCATTGATGCTGTCAATGATATTAATAAAAACAACTTACAAAATTAATTTTAAACTGAGTCATTCAAGTAAATAAAATAAAATAAACACTGAAATCAGCAGATCAAACAATGCAGGTCTGAGTAAACCATATCCACCTGTCCAACAGGATCTACTTTGTAAACATTTCAAAACCCCTTTGTTAATGTCCTGTATGTATATATCTCTGCTTTTTTATAACGATATGGACCTATGGGTCTGAAATAAATTATAAAGTAAAGTAAAAAGGATTACGACTGCATTTGGACTGTGGTTCAGTTGGTAGAGTCGGTCGTCTCTCAACTGGAAGGTCTGGGGTTCGATCCCCAGCTCCTGCAGCCACTTGTCCGATGTGTCCTTGGTAGTAGTGAACAAGGTGAAACGTAGTCTTCTGGGCCCTTTGTGTCGCTTAATACAGGAAGAGAACATAAAGCGTTGTTCTTTGTTTAACAGATGATCAGTAAAAAAAGAGGCTCCCCCGACGTGCATGAGCTGACCCTGTCAAAAGAAGACTTTCAGAATAAAGAAAAGAATAAAGAAGATGTCTTCAGCACGTTCATCACACACAGAAGGGTAAGTGCTGGCAAAGTAAACGCACATTTGTGATTTATAAAAAATGTCAATCGAGGTTTGTGGCGTTCCCCTGTGTAAACATCTCTTCTATCTGTCCCCCCCCCCCCCCCCCCTCCTGCAGCCTGGTGACTTTTCACATGTGACAAAAAATGACGAGCGCTTCCTCAAGGCGCTCATCCGTGAGGAAAAGACGAGGGAAAGCTTCACAGCTGTGATTATCACAGAAGTCCAACCTGAGCACATAGACTTCATGAAGGATAAATTTAAAGTATTGACCAGACAGCTAGCGTGAGTTCAAACACCTTCACCTCATCACACTCAAACGTTTCATCAGGTCCCATGGTGTGTTCTTTGAATGTTGTCATATTAAAAAAAAAAAGATTGATCTGTTTTTCAGTCATATTTATCACTATTACATCCACGGACTCAACGGAAACTCCATGAGAAGCAGCTCTTCAAACCAGGATAATTCTCCAATGGTGGACATTCAGGTGTGTCCCGTTATACTCAATATTCCAAACTAAATGAAGCTGTCATCACGTCTTTGCACATTCATATTGATTCTGTGACGCCGTAATTTTGGTGTCCAAGTCTGTGAGTTCACATAGACACACACACACACACACACACACACACACAGTCAGACATGCTGTAACCTTCTCGCCTCTGTAACACCGTTGCTATCTCCACGCATGTGTGTGTCTCTGCATCCTGCTCATGATGAACTGCAGACGTTCCCAGATCAAATAATCATAACTCTTTTTTAAATCAGGTCACTCTGCGGGAAAAGCCCCCCAGATTACCCAGAGTGATGAACCTTAAGGAGGTGGAGGACGACATGCAGAGTCTGTACATAAATAGTGCCACAGACACGTTTGAGTTCAGGGCCTCCACTCAAGACAACAGTGGCAAAGTGGAGGGAATCATTCGATATCATCCCTTCCTCTACGACCGGGAAACCTACCCTCAAGACCCCGATGCTGATGAAGGTAAACAAGCTGTGAAACGCTACATATTACTGAGTGACATGTGATGGCTTTGGAAGTTAACTGAGGGTTTTATCGTTGTTTCCATCCGTTGATCAGACTCCGAGGATAACGAGGTCAGCAATGACGACGAGTCTGGAGTTGTGCACCAGACAAGACGGAAAAGGTCGATATTTGAGTTTTTCTGGAATGGACGACTCATACCAAAAAATGGATACTTTGAGTAAATATCTCAACTACTTTCTTACTTTTGATTGTGTTTTGAAAGATTGTAAATGACTGTATTTCTTGGTTGTAAAAGTCGCTTGATACGTGGTGGGGAACACTCTCATCTGCTATGTGCTGTGTGTCAGATGTGAAAACTGATGCAACTCCAGTGTCAGTATGCTAAAAATAACGCTACAGCCAGCAGGGCTCAGTTACAATGCTTGAAGACAGAAGGAGCCCAAAAGTGGAGCAAAGAACTGGTTGAGAGATAGTTGCCTTAGGTTACCTGAAGCTGGTGTTGTTAAAGTTACACATTTTTTAAAAATTTTCAAATTAGGTAAAGGAGTAAAGGTTATTTAGTGGGGTTTAGAAGTGCTAGTAGACATACTGATGACTCGGCAATGCAGAGCGAGAGAAATGAAGTAGCTGAAGTAGCTCCGTTCAAATTCGCAGGTTGGCAAATGCTGACATTTTTCAATTTTTTTTTCTTATGCCCTAACACAGTGGTTCTCCACTGGTCTGGCCTCAGGACCCACCAACTACTCTTTTATGAAAACTCGAGACCCAAATTTCATATATTCTTCAATCAATCAGTTTTATCTAATGAAAAATTGTGCAATTTGAAACTCAGACAATACAAAGCGTGATGGAAAGAAGAAACTGAATGAAACAAACTTGTTTTTAAAAAAGCGCATTTTTCTTCCATGCACACTTTCGCGACCCACTTTTGGGTCCCGACCCACCAGTTGAGAACCACTGCTCTAACAGATGTGCCGTCTATCCGTTGCAGGTTTGATTGGTGCACTCCCAAGGGAAGTAAGCCGCCAGCCGAGTGTTACAATCGGTTTTCAGGGGCGCTTTTCACCAACGACGCCTTCAAGGTCACCACAAACAAGATGTCCTTCGTGGACCTGGAGCTGACTCTGAAAAACAAGAATATTATCTTCACCCGCGTTGAAAATGGAAAGGTAGTCATATACAAACATTTTTTTTTCCTTTTCTTTCAGGATCTCTGATGATTAGAACATGCAGTCACACATTCACAGGGTTTCTTCTGAGCATCCCTATTGGCTGTTCTCACCTTTTTTAAAGAACATGAAGAGTTTCATCATGGTAAAAAAGAAAGTTACCTCCTCCATTATCATCGAACCTGCCTCACCATAACAAATATTTTTGGTTGGACACTTGATCGTCTGTAGTTAACCCTTTCAGTGATTTATTGTGAGTGGAGTATTGCAACAGTCTCCTCTACGGATCACCATCAAATACACTCAAGAAACTTGAATACGTCCAGAACTCCGCTGCTCGTCTCCTCACACACTCCCGCACCAGAGACCACATCACCCCCATTCTTTATAACCTCCACTGGCTCCCCATCCCCCAGCGTATCAACTTCAAACTCCTCACACACACACACACACACACACACACACACACACACACACACACACACACACACACACACACACACACACACACACACACACACACACACTCTTCCTTCAAGAAATCCCTAAAACTCACCTCTTCATCACTGCCTACAACCACTAACTCCCCCCCTTACATTACTTCCTCGTTGTACTGTCCTCGTCGTTTTTGTTTTGTTTTTTGGTTGTTTTATTTCCTTGTCAAAGCGTCTTTGAATATTTCGAAAAGCGCTCTGTAAAACCAAGTTGTTATTATTATTATTACTACCACTATAGGTATCCTTTAGGGCCTGAAGGAATACCCTGCCTTGGTGTGAATTTTACTGTCAATGAAGCCTCAGTTTACAAACCGAACATCATGTTTATTGAAGAGGACTTGGTGTCTAGTGATTGTGATCTTTAACTAGGAAATGTTGACTGAAGCTCATTATTAACCACTACCTTTTTTGATTATTATGTCCACAGAATCTCAGAAAAGTCGACATTCGAAAGGACTTTACAGATTGGCTTCAGACCTGTCACGACAAGCACGACAAACAAATCAAGTTTGTTGACTACCAGGGGACCATAAAAAGAGAAGACTTGCCAAAGAAGATGCAGGATTCCTGGGAGATATTTTCCTCCATCGAATGGGACGGGAGAATCTACAAGACAGGCCAACTTGTGAGTCTGTGTTCCTTATTTTTCTGTGTAAAAAATGTATATATCATGATTATTCTGGGTTTTTGTATTGATGCCTTTATACTTCCTCATACAGGTGAAGTCTCTGAAAACAGGGTCCAATCTGTATGGTACCATACTTCGTTTTTTGCGGCACGGTAATACAGAAAAAAAGAATGGAAGCGTCTTTGCTACAGGAGGACAGGTTGAACTGGTTCTGGTAAGGAAGAAATAATTAAACAAGATTCACTGACTGGAGGTTTGTTTTGCAGGTGAATCCTTTTATATTTTCTTTACCCACCTGTTTCTACGTTTTATGACATAATGATACATGTGATAATGCCTAATTAATAATCTTTTGAGGGGTAAAAAAAGGTAAATCAAAAGTACCTTTTGGACAGAATTTTTAACTTTTCACCCAAAGAATTTGTTCTTAAAGGATTAATATGTAACTGACTCCTAGTGTTTAAAATGGGTACTGCAGTCCAAATTCTAAAACTTGGAGAGAGCTGTCTCCCCTCCCCCCCCCCTCCTCTCTAGAGTCGTTGCTCACACAGGTTGCCATGTGGTGGACACTGAAGCTTCAGTGTTTAGCCAGCTCTGCATCGGTCTGTAAACTTTTCTGTGTTCTAACCTCTAACCAAAACGGCCGTGTGGGGGAGCCTTAAAACCGCCTACCTTCTCTGGTCCAAACAAATCCAGAGCATTCAGGACCAGAATCTAAAGTTAGAAGGAGGACATACTGGCTGCTGCATTGTTGTCAGAGAAGCTCTTCAACATAGCATGTTTCCTTAATGTCTGATCATATAGTAAGCTCACTTTATCATTTAATCCAATAGGTATCTTACATATTGAACCTTTAAGCATAGCTTTATAATATCACTCACTTAACTGTAAGTAAGGTAGAGCTCTCATTAAAGGAGACATGATCTAAAATCACCTTTCTTTCACATGTCAATGTAGAAACATGTATATACCATGTAAATGAAGTTAACCACATTTGTTAAATCATGATTAAAGAAATAGTGATTGTGTCTTACAACTTTTAAAGTGTACACTTTGATGTAAACCTTGCCTGTTACTAGTAGTAGTAGTAGTAGTAGTTTAGTATGTTTTCTTCAGTATGTGTATTATGAGAATGACTTAAACCTGTTTCCCAGGAACCAAAAGCACTTCATGATAAGAACAAGATCATCCCTATTTCCAAGATAGACAAGACAGCCACCGAAGAAGCCATCTTGAAACACATTGAAAGTGACTCTGCCAAGTGAGTTAGCTTTGAAAGAAAGTGCTCTCTTACTGCAAGCTTATAGTTTGGACTTAACAATCCATTTCAAATCTCCCAGTTTTCTGATGTGATTCAGTAGTTTTTACCTTGACTCCTTGTCTTGTACATTGTAGTTTAATCCGTATAAGAATGACCAGTTGTAGTAAATGGCATGTGTATGTTCCAGGCTTCCAGATAAACTCAGAGTGGAGTGGCCTGAAGGTAATCCCTGGAAGCAGAATACAGGGTACCCAGCAGGGACCCAGTTAGGTAAAAAGCTGCATCATTTGATGCATACGGATGTTTGGTGGGCAAACATTTGATAAAATGTTCTTCTCTAAAGGAGCAAGAACGGCAAACTTTATGTTTCTTTTTACTTGTCCACCGTTCTAGGACCACTCAAAGTTGAAATTCTCGACAAGAACGGAGTGCCGATGGCCAGGATGCCAAAAGGGGAACAAGGACTTGGAAAAAACCTGGTTATCCAGCTCAAAATAGTCTGCGAAGGTAAGATTCAAGAAACACACTTCTGTGAGGCCTTAAAGGAGCAATATGTAAGTCTGACACCTACTGTTTGAAATGGGTACTGCAGTCTAAATTCTAAACATTGTAGAGAGCTGTCTCCCCCCCGCTCCCTCCTCTCTAGAGTCGATGCTCACGCAGGTTTCCATGTGGTGGACACTGAAGCTTCAGTGTTTAGCCAGCTCTGCATCAGTCTGTAAACCTTTCTACGTTTTATCCTCTCTCAATCACTTCTATCTGAACCAGTTCTCTTGCCCACTTCCATCGCTGCAACACCTGTTGGTTTGATTACTGGGTCTGCTAGTTTGACTTTTCCTTTATGTCTGATCATAAAGTAAGGTCACTTCATCATTTCATTCAGAAGTTATCTTACAGAGTGCTCCTTTAAAGTCTTTAATTGTCCTCATACTAACTATGCTTCCAGCTCTGCTTTGTTCTCGTGCTTTTATTTGTTGTTTAGCTTCTTGAAATGTAGTTTTTTTTAACAGTGTTTGTTGTTGTAAACTCTCTTTGCCTCTGCAGACAGTGACAATGACATGACTTTCGTTGCCCCTCATGCAACAAAATGGGCTTTCTGGTTCAAGAAAAATGGTACTTGTATTTTTATTTGTCAACTTAATTATTCATGATTATACTTCAAATGCCCCGATTTCTGCCAGCAAATTAGCAAAAATCTTTTCTTTTGCAGAGTGTCTGACTGAGCTGGGGAAGTATACTCTGACTCTGTCCTCTATGATACAGGAGAGCCGTATGACGGTTATCGGAGACAAAGAGCTTCCAAGCTACAAACTCAGTTTCAGTATCACAGGTCGAGAACACCACAGAAATATTCTCTTGATATTGATCATGTGTTTTCAGTGCTCCAATCATAAACTTGTCCGTTCTGATGTTTATCTTTCTCAGAGGGAATTGCTCAGAAATTTGTCATCGGTGCATCAATGAGTCCCACCATTCATATAGGAGTGCCGTTCGACATTCCTCTGCAGATAAAAGACGCTTATGACCACTCAACTCCTCCCCCTCCTGATCTCAAACCTGTTCTCACTTGCAGGTCAGTCACACAAATGTTTACTGTTGTTTCAAAACATTTCATATGTATAAGTAGATATGGATCTTTGTGAAGCGAACACATGAATAAAAGTAACATCAGTCTCTCTGTTATTCACTCCATTAACATCATTATCGTTTATTATTGTTCAGTGAGCTGGAACTGAGTTTTGAAAAAACAGACACCCGAGGGTCCACGTTCACCATCAAAGGTGTCAGAGCCAGAGGAAAAGTTCGAGATTACCAACAGATAAAGGTTCGTACGTTCAGGAGACATTAGGTCGGGGGTTTGATCCCCAACTCCTGCAGCCTTCTTCTTGGGCAAGACACTTAACCCCAAGATCCTCCTGCTGCTTTGTCGGCGACGTATAAATGTGTATGAATGGGATTAGTTCCTTCTGATTGACACTTTACATTACAGCCTTTGCCTCTGTAGGTGTGACCTGCGATGTTTGAGTAGTCAGAGGACTAAAAAAGCGCTATAAAAAGCCCATTTTACCAAAGAGATAACGCCTGGTTTCCCTTTGATTTTATGTCCATCTTCTTATGTTGCAGACATATGACCTCAACGTGACCCTGCCTGGCCTGAAAGAAGACACACTGATGATCAAGATCAGTCCTCTTCCCGGTAAGATTGCGCTTTATATAAATGTAGAAAAATTGGTAAGCACGAATGGTGCACTACATACTTTCCCATCATTGACCTTGATTGATTTAATGCTTTAAATAGTTGTAATTTGAGACATGAACAAGAACTTCAATGGTCAACTGGAAAGCAACAGTGGAAAACATTGATTAATGGATACCAGGAGCTTTTTGAGCTAAATGCTAAACGTTTAAGACAACTGTTGTTCTGCCTAGCGATACATTTTAGTTGTTGGTGCTATCTCAGTTAAATACAGTGTATCTTGCAGAGACAGTATTGTGAAGGTCGACCCTGACTTTTACAAATAAATCCTTTAGTGTGGACAGACAGGCAGCAGAAGCAGCCTTAAGAGACATAACAGCAAGAGACAAACAAGAACCACACCAATGACTTGTTCCATCATTTATGGGTAAGTAACCGTCCTAAAAGACTGAATAGTTTATCAGCTGCTTGATTTTGCGTTTCAGGCAATCCGCATTCTCTCCATGTGAAACCAGAAGATGAGCCGATCACAGTAGAGAACGGACACACCGTCAAGTTTAATGTAGAAGTTCACGATGAGGCAGGAAACATCACTGCTTCCCCAAAACAGATTGTTCGATGTAAGGTAAGTGTGTTTCTCTGCTGTGAAGTCATCAGTTGTGTTGGACTTGTTGACCTGTGAAATCTGTCTACTGCTCAGACAAACCCATAGGGAGGCAGACATGCTGAGAATATACTTCAGCAGTAGTCGAACTGATGTAGTTCAACAAGTTGATGCCCATCCCTTAAGATTTTATTGTACATTTGCACATCAGTTCGTCCTGTTTACCAGATAAAGGGAACCACCCAGGGACGACCTTCAAATCAAATCTTCAATTAAAGCCTTCTTAGTCATCATCCACATTGTGATGATCTGCTGGTTTGGCAACCTCAGCATTGTCTTGAATGATCTTGGTCATATTTTTCAAGTAAGAGCCACTCAGAAGACAAAGGCCATCCTGGAAGACCCTCAGCACCCTCTGCATGCAGAATTTGGGATGTTGGGAACTGGAGGGTCCCCAGTTCAAGTCCCAGTGTTGACCAAACCTGGAAATTGGTCTGGTAGTAGCTCTGCTGAGGTGCCGCTGGCTGGTGCCAAATGAACTCACTTTACGCACAAGTACAAACGACAGGCAACAGGATTCTAATCGTCTGATTGCATTATTTAAGAGTCGCCAGTGTTTTTAAGAAAAAAGGATTTCATCAGAATTCCACTTTGTACCTTTAAGGAAGTACGCTTATCTTTCTAGGCCCACCAAATACACCTCGTCAGCCTTTACATCCAGTCGTATACTGTGTGAGATTATTTGTAAATAATTAACCTTTGTTGACTAATCCTCATCTGTGTGTGTGTGTGTGTGTGTGTGTGTGTGTGTGTGTGTGTGTGTGTGTGTGTGTGTGTGTGTGTGTGTGTGTGTGTGTGTGTGTGTGTGTGTGTGTGTGTGTGTGTGTGTGTGTGTGTGTGTGTGTGTGTGTGTGTGTGTGTGTGTGTGTGTGTGTGTGTGTGTGTGTGTGTGTGTGTGTGTGTCAGGTTGATGGGCTTCCATTTAAGGCAACAGACTGCAGCACAGGAGTTGGGCAGCTTGAGACTGAGCCCATAAACCTGAAAATAATCCATGGAGAACCACAGATGCTCAAGGCTGAGTTTGTGATGCCTGTAAGTGAAGCAACAAGGACAGAGAAAAACTCTCCTTCCTTCCTTCCTTCCTTCCTTCCTTCCTTCCTTCCTGTTTTCACTTCAGGTAGTAGAAATCTTTTCTCTGCTGCACATCTTGTTGGATAATTACTTTGTGCAAACTGAGAGAATCATCTTTCATTTAAAAATGTGTGTCACAAGTAAAGTTCTGAGAAAATATTCCAAAGCATAGGGGGACTTAAGTATAACAGTTAGCCAGCCAAGACTGCCGTGCATGGCTGTTTAGTGGAAATTATCTTAATGACATCTTTTGTCTTGGTGTCTCCTTGTTTTCTCAAAAGAGTAAGAAGAACATTGCGACGGTGGTGAGGGAGCTGAAGGTGGTACCCAGCAGAAGAGTCTTGAGGATGGAGCTTGGCAGTGTGGACGATGAGAATCTGGTGCTAAAGAACAATGAAAAGATCGAGTGGTTGGCTGGAAGCTCGTTGGAGAACCTGTTCTTCAAGCTGTTTGATGAAGCGGGTAGAGAGGTATCTCTCTCTCCAGAAATAGCCTCAAAGATCAAGGTGTGTCTCAAAGTTATAATTAACTGTTTCCCTGTTATGTGTTTGTGCTTTTGTGTTTTTAAGTTAGAGCTGTTTGGGTGTGTGATGAGAAATCAACCCATGCGTTAAATCTGACATTTATAAGTCCTCATAATTAAAATCCACCCCCACTGTAACTGTAGTTTCATTTTCACTTTGCCTGTATCGAAGGTTACCTGGACTGCAGATGAAAATCTGGAAGATCTGCTCCAAGGGAGGCTGCCCGACTTACAGGTGCCCACACAGGCACATAGAGAGCAACGCTACCAGGTGTCCTACCAAGACCAGAGTGTGTCCTTCTCTTTTTACATCATGTAAGGCACTTAGCAGACTCAAAGCTTTAACTCCGCATTTGAAAGTTTGAGTAAGGCCCCGTGTCGACCTAGTGTTCCTTCCGGGCAGAAATGTGCTGGCTGTGCGCTCTGGAGTGTTAGCATGAAGTGTTTGTGCACTACCTGCTGCTGCAAATGCTCGCTGACCATTGAAAACAACTAAAAGAAGATGCTGGTACTCTGAAAAAAAACACTAGGTGGACACGGGGCCTAATAGTTCAATTTGTTTATTCTGTTTAATAAGATAAGTTAATTGAGAAGAAAGATACTCTTTGTGGTAGTTTGTATATGTAATATGAAGCTACAGCAGGTTGCCTCTCAGCTCCTTTAATAGGTAGAAAGGACAAGTTGAATGTCAGGCTTACAGTTTTTGCTCTTTTAAGTGTACTTTCTTACTCGTTATGTTTTAAGACCTCACCCTGATGAACCATCAAAGATGAAAGCGACTCTGCCAACAAAAAACCCAGTGAAGCTGGGTGAAACCATGTCTGGAATCAGTGAGTAACAACCTGCTATTGTTATTTAGTTTTTTAGAGTAAATGTTGCACACTGGTTTGAGCTCTTGTTTTTCCTTTCACAGCCTTGGAGCTTCTGGACCAGTATGATAATGTTACCCCAACACTAACCCCCATCTGTGTGGACCACATGAAGGTGGAAGCAGAGGGTCTGGACCAATCGGCCATTAACTTTGTATTTAAGGTGGGAAAAGAGATAAACAAAGCGGATTCAAAACTTGACTATAAATTAAGAAAGCTTTCTTCAAAAAGTTCAATTTGTTAATAAAAAAGTTAAAATGTTTGGCATTAAGATAAGTCCTCCTTATATTCCTGATTAGTTTGAAACTATCTCCTCACCTTTATCTCACAAATGTGGCTCCTTAAAGAGAAAAGCAGGATATGTGTGCATTATTTGAGAGTTGAGTACGGAGCCCCTGACATGTGGAGAAGAAGAGTTTCTGGTATTTGCCAGAAACTCCTCCAGCAGGGTCTTTTTTAGGGGGTAGATCTTTAACCTCTAACTCTGTGTTTTGACTGTAGGAGAGCAGCAGCTCAGTGCTCGTGACAGGGGTGAGGTTTCAGTCTGGGTCTCTGGGCGCCAGAGAGCTTTGCTTCACCTACATGAGCTTTGAGGTGCGAGTCATAGTTAAGATGACAAATGGAGACCCTGCAAAGCTGGAACTAGTCAGTGGGCCAGAAATGGTAAGAGAATATGTTTTACTGAGGGGGGAAAGGGGAGGGGGGGGGTCCAAGCATTGATGATGTCATCACATCCTGTCTAGTTTGAGTCAAGCTGAGGAGCTCTGCTGCATGTCCTGTCCCATCTCTCTCCCCTCATTTCATGTCTCTGAATCTTACCTTTATGTACTTTTACAATTCAGCAGAAAAAAAATGAATTCACCATTTGTTTTTGTATATCTCTTAGCCTTTGCAGTTGTTCAATGATAATGGCATCGCTACACCCTTCGTCATTCAACTGCGTGACGAGTGGGGGAACCCCTGTCCGGACCAGAGGGTTTCTGTAGAGCTGAGGTCTTCACCCCCGGCACTCAAGGTCTGACATCTGACATTTAACCCTGCTCCAGTTATTCTGTTAAAGAGGTCAATAAGAGCAGTAAACACAGGAACAGCATACATTGATCTGACTGTAGGAATGTGATGTCATCATCTTGCTGTAGGTGATGTCACCTGTTGCATCAATGCATGTGAACGCAGAAGGGACAGTGTCTTTCACTGTGAACAGCGTGAGCGGACCGAAGTGAGTGTCCCTTCATAATATTTACCATAATGGGTTAATAACAATGTCCTAAATAAGAAAATGAATCATGTGATGTCCACATTTCCTATTCATGCCTCACCTGTCACTAGCTGGTGTGTTGTTACCCTGTTGTTCCACTAGGGGGTACTATCAGCTGGAGTTTATAGGCTCCTTCAACAAAAAACCCATCCCTGGTCCATCAGTAAACCTTGCCGTCATCCCTGATCCCCACAAGCCTGTCAGGCTGTCAGTGCGGTATGATACAGCTGCAAAGTTTGCTGCTGGGGGAAAATTCCCAGGTTTGCATCTCTATTTTATCCTTATTTCCTGATTCTGTGAAGCTTTCTGGCATTTAATATTTTGTTTGTTCAGCTTTTGCTGTGACCGTGGAGTCTGAGGAAGGAAGCCCAATGACGACTTTTAACCCTGCTGCTGCGTCCATGCTGCTGCGGAATGGGGCGTCATCAGGAGGGATACCTCCTCCAACGGTGACTAACAGACTGACTAAAGTGGTTTTCACATATGCACTCCTGAAATCTGGTTGATCATGTCAGGACAGCCTGCCCCCTTTCATTTTAATGTGAGTTGTTATCCGCACATTTGTCCCTCGCAGCGTGAAGTTAAATGAAGCGACATAAAAAAGATGCTGCGCTTGTAATGTTTACAAGAAATCCAAGATGGTGGGCAAAGAAGAGTCAGGCCTTGTCAGTGATATGCACGATGGCTGGGAAGTGCGAAGCAAAATTACAAAGTGTGAAACAATTCTTTCAAAATTTTAGACAAATTTACATTTTGAAAAACATTTTTACATTTTATAAAACAAATTGACAAGATATGAAACACTTTTACCAGTCCCCAAACAAATTAACAAATGACAGAATCAAGATCGGAAAGTGAATGTACCAAATGCAGGAAGTGACCCAGAAGTGATTGAGTGAGGGGTCATTTTGTTTGTTTTGGCGTGCAGATGTGAAAACAGCAATACTGAGGGACTGTCACAAAATGAAATGTTCTTTACTGAGTTATATGCTTCTACTTCTCTGATCTAGACCACCGAGCTGAAGTGTAGTAAGCCAATGGAGAATGAAAACAAAGACTGCTTTCACTTCAGGTAAAATACTTTTAAACTACTTTTCTCTTTACAGGAAGTCTAGAGGAGGACATGTTTACAGTTTGGGATATTTACATAACTCTGAGTGTTTGACAAGAAGATTGAGACATAAGAAGAAAATCAAACATTGCACATAACTCCCCTTAAACATTTCTACTTTTAAAAGTAGTTTTTTGTTCTTGAGTAAACAAACAAGATGTTGCGTGTTAGTTACTGACCTTTTATAGGTGCTGGTAGGCACATTTTGTTTACTCTTACTATTTAAATATGGACATCAAGTCTCTATCTCCCTCCACTGTACAATATTGAGGTCTTAAAGTGAGCTTTGAGTCTTTTGTTTCTACTCTATGGTAAATGAAAAAAAAAATGGTAAGTAAACTTTTTATAGTCAGACCAAGCCAAAATGTTGCCACTTATTTTGTTTTCTGTCACTGCAGAGATAAAGACATACCACAACATATCGGAGAGTACTCCATTCAGTTTTCTCTGCGTCTGGGGGGAGAAAAAGTCCTGTACAGCCCTGAGGTTGGTTCAACAGAAATCTTGGAATCATTCCTTTAAATCCCAAATGGGTTTCCTTAAATGTAAAAAGTGTATTGAAGAGTCTCACTACCACTGGACAGCGATTTTTCAGTGAGTCATTGCTGGTTTGTAAATCATCATCCGGACTGATCTCAGGACTTTTTCTCCTAGATGAAGATAAAAGTGGAGGCCAATCAGCCCGTCAAACTGGGGCCCAAGTCTCAGCCAACACCCCCGGTAGTTTCCTACAGTAAAGACATCTCCAGCCGGACCTTGGTGCAGAATCTGACTCTCTTTGTGATGGTGAGATTGTATCAATCTTTACTGAATGCACCAAAAAAAAAAATCACATTTTAAGGCATCTTTTTTTTTTAATCTGCAGATATTTAGCCTCACTGATATGAGTTCTGACTGATTTACAGGATTCATATGGAAACCCAGCGGGGCAGAACCTGAATGGAGAAGTGCTTGTTTCTATAAGGGACTCGCAGAATGAAGAAAAACGCAGAAACCTCCCGCAGTTTGATGGCAAAGCCAGCAGCTGTATGATCAGCTTGGTGGATGGAAAAGCCCACATTGATGTGAGTAATCATTTGATTCGGGACGCTGCACAGTTTTTTATTTGAGTCACCCATGATAACATACATATATTTCTCTGCACAGAGGCTGACTATCATGGAGAACAGTCCGGGATACAACAGCAGTTCATACACACTCCTCTTTGAGCCTGTTGTGCAGTCTGTTCCCCTGACTCCCTTCACGCTCCCCTTCCATTTTTTTAATGGTATGATATTAAGAACAGCAATATACAGACCCATTTCTAATAAGGATGGGACATTGTATGAAATGAAAAAAATACAAAAACAATATGTTGAAACCCCATATTTGATTGAAAAAGCAAGACAACATGCCAAAGGTTGAAACTGAGATGTGACTCATTGAACTTGTGATTGGAAGCTGAGGAGTAAATATATGCAACCTTAGTTTGATTTTCTTTGTACTATTGACGGAGTGATGAAGTGGGAACGAGTCATGCATCAAGTTTTAGTTTCTCTGGTTTCCTGATGACATTTTTCACCTTTTGTCAGTACCTAGATAGTTATGAGAACTTATTTTACAGCATTAAAAATGTTGTTCATAGATTAGATCTAAGATCATTCCAGACACATTACATCCATATGGATCCACATATTGCGGCATATATTTTTTTCATTTAAATTGGTCATTTTTATGAACAAAATTCCCACTGCGAATAGCAGAAGATTGAGTTTGATTCACCGACCGATTTGGGATTTATGTAGCTGATACCGCTATCGACATTTTGGAAGTAAAAAAACGAATACAGATATATTGGCCAATATCTTTCTTAGATCTATGTTGGATCTGTAGAGATAGATAGATTTAGATATACACATTTATTGGGTTGATCCCTCAAATGCAGTTATCAAACACAAGATATGTAATGAAGACAAGATGTCAACTTAAAGCTAGATCATAATGCACGCCAAAGATTCTGCTTAGTTCCATCGCTAAGAGAGAAAAACAATGCTCCTCGAGTTGTCCCTATCCACATTATCTCCCAGACCCTCTGCACCAGTTTCTTGTTTAAATAAAAAAACTGCCATCAATTGTTTGATGTTATACATTTCCTGGTTAAAAAGTAGCTTTATGTTGTTATGTTAAAGAAAACAAGTTTTTGAACCAGTTTAAATGTTTCCTTTCTTTGCTTGGACTCACACTTCCAACATCGTTTATCTGTTGACTTTTCAGATGCTGAGAACCAAAGAAAGATGTCTGAGCTGTCCAAGAAGAAAGTTAAGCTCAATGAAGAAATCGCTGTATATAAAAAAGTCTTTACAGCACATGACAGTCTCCTTCCTATGTTGAACAGTAAGATATTATATCCTCTTTTTGTCTAATTTTTACGTTCAACCTGATCTAATGCCTATGCATGTCTTCTTGCTGTGCTAACAGGCAAAAGGAGAGCAATGATTGATACCATGTAAAGACTCTTTAATGTTACATAATCCGAAGCCACTGTGCAATATTCAAAGAACAAGTAAATAAATGTGTTAAACATTTGAAGCTTGGTGTTACAGGCTCATTTTGATCAGTACAAGAAATGTCCGGAGGTACAAAACCGAGATCTTATCGTGACAGTGCTCGTTTTGTTTCTGATGATGATTGTTTGAAACTGTGTCCAATTGCATGGATTTTTATATTTTTTTGTAGATCAAAGGCTGGATACATGTAAAAAAGAGGCCGAGCAGAGAAAGAAGCTGATCAACCGTCAAGTGATATTAGCACAACATGTTACCGTAAGAAGTTTGTTCTAGCTGCACGATTTTGACGATTGTCTCGTTTCTGTATTTTCATTGTGGGTATTGATATTTCCTTTTCTTTTTTTCATTCTCTGTAGTTGCAAAGTCTTAACAGACTGATCGCAGAAAAAAACAAAGAAATGGAGAGGATCTTCAGGACGCCCAGAAGAGTCTACCCCCACCGGGATCAGTTCAAGGAGCTGCCGGATGTTTTGGGAATGGTCTGTCAAGTCTTTGGAAAGAAGAGCTTTTACAACAGATTAGCTTTTCAAAATAAGAGTGTCAGGAAACATTGTGTTAGCCGTGAGTTTGCAATGAGTTGGTAGATCAGTTTTACCATATCTGTGAAAGTGTAATCCTCTACCTTTTGTGTGCAGGTTGGTCACCTGGCTTTTATAAGTGACGACTCAGAAGCGAGGGTCATCTCCTGGCACCTCAGAGGCGACATGAGATGTGTCGTTACTAAAACCAGGGAAGCAGCACAGAGGATCCATCGTGACACTCATGGACAGCAGGAGGTCTTGCCCCTCACCAGTGTATACGTGGCACAAAACAAGGGGTACGCCGTCTGCGTCAGTCGTCTTTAGTGACTATGAAAAGTTCTCTGTTGGATTCCTGCAGTTTAAAATCATTATTTACTTCAGCAGTGCTGTTGGTGCCCGAGTAGCTTTCCTGTTGAGATTACTTTGTGTCCTTGATTATAGTCTTTTTAATCTCCCACCCCAGCAACTGTAATTTAAAGATCTTACAGCACTTCCTTCTTCCTCTGACAGTTGGAGAAATAAGTGAAGTCAAGCTTTCACACCACAAAAACATTTTTAGTTTTCATCCTCATCACATCAAAAAAGTTCAGATGTAATACTTTAAAATGTTGTAAACACAGTTCTGTTTGGTTTAAAGGTGATATATTCTCCTCCTCTTCAAACAGTGTAAATAAGACTCAGAGCTCCTTAAAACATGTCTGTGAAGTTTCTTGTTCTAAATCCACTCTGATCCTGTATTTGATCATGTCTATAAACCCCTCTATTTCAGCCCTGCTCAGAACAGGCTGTTTCTGTACCTTTAAATATGTAAATAAGCTGTGTCTGACCACGCCCCCTCTCTGGAAGGGCTTGGGTGTCTTGGGCTTTCTCGTTCCATGTCTTATTGTTTACGGTGAGAAGGCAGACTCAGAGGGCAGAACAAACACCTAGCTGTGGGAGTGTCACCCACCTGGGGGAGGGGTTACTGCCCTTTGTGATGTCATGAAGGGAAAATCTCCGAACGGCCTGTTTGAGCACACATTTTCTGAAAAGTGGAGCAGGCAAAAGACAGAGAGGGTGGACTTTTCTCATCATTGTGGGGTTTGTAGACAGACTAGGGACACATTTGTAATGTATTTGTGTATTTTTTCATAATATGGGAACTTTAAAGTACACAATTACAAACACTGACAGTCGATAGTAATTGAGATTTAATGTCAGAAAATTCTGTAACGACTCTTCTTTTTTAAATCGAAATAAACTAAATAACTTTAAAGTTCACATATTACGAAAAAATACACAGATACACAGAATAACTTTAAGTGATGTACTGGTTAAAGAGTCAGCTGCAGCTCTGTTAAACATACTATGCAGACTTGATGTGCAGTGCACATGTACAGTATCTCAAGAGTTGTGATTGATTATTTAAGAATCACACTGAAATAATTGGTATTCATTGGCTGCCTGGAACTGAAAACAGAGTACACTGTTTTGGATTCTTGGTTAGGAGCTGCATCTGTTAGACTTAATAAAACAATCATTTTTAACAAGTTTGCGACTCTAGGAACAAAGTTTTGGATGATTTCTGCCCTCTTTTCACTAAGATTTGAATTGCTTTCAGGCTGCTGCCACACTTAAGAAACGGCCGTCTTCTCTTTGAGCCCCGTGGGAACCCAAAGTTTGCCAGAGAACTCCTCACGTACCCTGGAGACCAAGACCAACAGAGCTGTGTGACTGGTGAGAGGCCTCGAACTGGATTTCCCTGGCTAAGTGTAACCCTGACTGTTTGTTTTTCATTGCAGGTGTACAGTACAGGCCCATTAAAGGTGTCTTTGGTTTTCTAGAAGCTTCCCAGGTCATTTTATGTTTTGTATTTTTTTTCTTAATTTTTCACAACTCCTGTTGAGACCCTGGTAAATGGTTCCACCTGGAACTAAATCTCACAGTGGTGGGGGGAGACGGTTCCTCACCCAGGGGCCCCGTCACTGGAACAGAAATCGGGCCTCTTAGCGCCTTAAATGGATGTTAATTTAGGTATTTCCTGTAGTTCGGAATGTGTATGTTTCCTGTGTGAAAGTCGTATAGGGCGCTGTGATTGTAGAAGTTTACGTCAACTTGTCAGAACAACTCTGAAGGTTTCCTTCTGCTGCTTCCTTTGCAGTGTTTAAAAACTTCCTCGCAAATACTATTCTGATCGATGACCTGGACTCTGGAAACCACTACAGAGAGATGGTGAGTGACGCTGAGCCGTTCCATAGACTAACTGGGCAATGATAATTTTTCCTCTAAATGTGACTTTGATTCCAGGTGGTGCAGGGTGGGTCACAATGTCCCACCATCCTGACCAGGCAGGGGGACAGGATAAGTGGGAAGGGCAAGTTTGGAGGCTCACAGAACAGTGCCCCCTCGAACATGCTAGACGTTTTTGGAGCCCCCATCCCACAGGAGTATTTCACTCTTAAGGAACAAATAGGTGACGTCTCTCATTAGTCGTGCTTTAAATTACATTATTCTGTCCTTTTTTTCTAAACATTGTGGTAATTGTACACATTAATTCCTGTCATGTCAACAGAGCTGCTCCGTCAGTATGGGATAGTTGTGCAGAAGAGGGATGAAGCCGAAAAGGATTATCAAGACCTATTAAACAAACAGAAGTCCCCTGAGGCGCTGAAACAGAAACAAGAAATGGACGAGAAAATCAAAGAACTTGACGAGATCAACAGACACATTGGTAAGTTTGTTCATGGAAGTAAAGGCATAAAATATTATTTTTGTTGAATTATTATTATTTCAGTATTGTTGGTTCATAATGATTTGTTTTCATCTTCCAGAGTCTTCACGATTAGGACCGGTGAAACGTCCTGGGGATGCTGGTGAGCCATCGGGGATTCATACAAAGAGAGCAAAGCCAGCCTCATAGCTGGTGAAAATGTCTTTAGTGAAGTCTTTTATTTTTTTTTATATTTGAGCCTTTATGTTGGCATTATTCATTTTTATTATGGAAAAAAATATGCTGCATTATATTTTGTTCTCATCAATCAACGTATAAAAGATTTTTCTGTTTAATAATCTGAACGAATGTCTGGAATATTTCCAAATCAGAAAATACATATGCATTGTCATCCCTTTGCCTGTGTCTTTATTTCTACTCAATAAAAATCTCAGTGAACAACAGAAGTCTGGGGGGGAAATGTGGGAAATGAAGGTTCTGGCCAGACAGAAACGTGACAAGCTTTCACATTTTTACGCAAGAGATAATTACGGTGCCTTTTCGAAACAAAGGCAATCATTATCCCGATTTATGCCTCCGGAAATGTTGCAGGTCTGTGATATTGTGTCTCTGGATGCAAAATGAGACTTGGTTTGAGCTGCGGTGTGTGTGTTTGTGTGATCTGAGGGGGGAAAAAAGAAAAGAAAGAGCATCTGTTAGCATCTGTTAGTATTGGAGGGGTTACCAAAACGTCACACTGTGGACGCAGGAGGGAGCATGTCAGGTCTGAGCTGCGTCGACAAGGAACAACCCGAGGTGCCTTCACTGATCTGTGGATCACAGAGCTTCTTGACTGAGTGATACGGGAGGATATTTACAATTTAAGTCAACAATGAAGCGCGTACTATGCGGACTGCAACTCCTTCACTTTTTAATAACTTTTACTTCTATCAGTGGGTCACCTTTCCATTATAGCATGCTCCAAGGCAACACGTACTCAGGCTCCGAAACGCGACAGAGAAACAAGTGAGTAGGCTATAGTTTGAATTAGTAACATAACACTTTAATGATTTCATTACTGTGACGTACTTTACGGTGCGTAAATGTTTTCCATTGCGTAAAAGTACTCCGCAGTGAGTACGCACCGGAGCTCTCTACATCAGGACTAAATAATCGATGATTTTCTGCAGAAACTGGTGCGCCTATGTTGTGCACAAGAACGTCACCTGTGCCGTGGTGGGAGGCACGGAGAGTTTCGTGCAGCCGGAGGCTTTACCGTGTCCACCGGAGCTGCCAAACTGTGCCACAGAAGTGATGTAAGTCCCCTCAAATCTAGGAAAACGGGTGCACTGTGGGTATTCTTAGTCTTTGTTTGGTATTCTTAACTAAATCAAAGTACTTTTTTTATTATCATACTGACCAAAAATGTATATTACATTGTTAACCAGAAGGAAGGAATTAAGTTTGAGAGGAAGCAGCTGTTCCTTTTAGATCCACTTCTATTCTTGCATGTGTTCTTAATTTTTTCATCTCTGTTGTCTTACTTTGTAAACTTTAATTTGTATTTCCGTTTTGGTTAACAAAGATTATAATATGAAAAGACATTGATTTGTATGGGTCTAGTGGTTCTGTGGTGCTTTTTCATTCTAATTAAACGAACTAATGTTCCTTTTCCTTCGTTTTTTCTTTTCTTAAAATGTCTGGCATTGACACAAAAGAGATTTATTTTAAGAAAAGTCCTTAAAACGGATCTTATAAAGCTGTTTCATTCAGGGATCTGTGTTGAGTCTCCCTGGTAGGTAAACTCAGACTCTGTTCTGCTTTTGTTTGTCTTCACTGTCTCAAAACACTTGAGAGTTAATCTTTGGGTGGTATAGCCATGTGGGTCAACAGTGTCCTCATGTGGGGAAGTGGTGGAAAATCTTAAACTGCATCCTGCCGACGGCATAATTAATGAATTGTGACTGTGACTGGTGTTTATTGGTCATAGATGTCAACAGACTTATTATTTATTGTGCTGTGATTGCAAGTTTACAGGGAGGGTTGTGCAATGTCTACCATTAACTATCTATTGACAAAACATTTTTCAAATATACTATCACATCATAAACCAAAACACTGTAAAGCATCTGCGGTTTCTCATGTCCACAATGTGTTAAATGCTTCCAGATATCGGACTCACTTCAGACCTATGTATAAGATCGCATACAAGACTGTTACAGAGCTGGAGTGGAGGTGTTGCCCGGGTTACCAGGGACACGACTGCATGGAGGTGAAAGACATGAAGCTGCTCCAAGTAGAGCGCATGCCGTATGCTCCCTCTGCTTCAGGACATATTCCAGTTCCTCAAGGTGAAAGACAAGATTATACGTAAAGAAATGTAGCATAAACTTCCAGAAACAGACTTAAACAAGTATGTAACTGCTGGAAAAATGTCAGAAAATGTACATTAACAATGTTGTTACCCAACCCTCATTTTTATTTTTCCCTAAAGCACCATCACAGCGAACCGACAGCCAGAGGAACCATCCATGGGGAGGGGAGAGGCAGTTTGGAGGTCAGACAGGTCACAGACCACTGGAGGGTCATGGAGGATTGCAAAATGGACAACACCTGGAGGACGAGGTTCAGAGGCTGTCCCAGATGGTTCTTGACATGCAGGCAAGAATGACAGACATGTCATCCAGTTTGAGACTGGACTTCCAAGAGGATGCCAGTAAAATGTTTGTGACACTGATGAATGACTACAAACTGCCCGCCAGCGCGAGGGGCGAGGTGGCCCAAACCATTCAGGTGCAGGATTTCTCCTTTGAGCGCGATCCACCAGCAATTGATGAGGTCATGAACAAGATCAGCCAGGTGTCACAGGATCTGGAGTCCAAGAGGAACACCCTGGATGACCTGCTCGGCCGTGTTAACCACCATGACGGACAAATTCATCTGTTAATGGAGGCTGCCCGGAATCACCTGCCCACACATACTCCTGCCCCTCCAACCAGTGATGCAGATCTGCGAGCCTACCTGGACCAGAAGATCAGTGCCCTGAGAGAGGAGTTAATGGAGGGCATGGAAATCAAACTGGCAGACTTGAAGAACTCGTGCGATTATAAAATCCTGTCAGTTCGGGAGCAGTGCGAGGGACAAGAAGCCAACTACCTCAGCCTGGCCGAGCTCATGGACTCAAAGGAAACTGACCTCCGCAGTGAGATCCAGGACCTCACGACCAAGATGGTTAATGCAGTTAACCGTGAACATGACCCTGTTCTGGCTCATGTGGAGAACCTCGAGATCCGTCTGAACTCATCTGAGAAGACAGTTGTGTCCCAGTGCCTTTTAGTGGAGGAGAAGCTAAAGATCGATCAGGGGAAAGTGTTCAAAGGCCTTCGGGAGACTATGGAAAACAAGCTGGCCTCCATGGAAGACAGACTGGCCACCCTGTTTGTCAACTCCTCAACTGACAGCCAGCCAGAGAGGCAAGACAATCTACATGGGGACATTAAATCTCTAAAGGGCGCCTTTCAAACTCTGGAGAATCGCTTCGATGTCTTGGACAAGCTGTGCTCAAAGGAGTGCAACGCTAATTTGACTGTTGTAGAGAACATTGAACAAGACTTGCAGGGCTGCAGAACAGCTGTAGATGCTTTGGAGATCAGTCTTGAAGCTAATATAAACGGCCTTGAAGCCATTGAGGGGAAACTGTTTAACTATAGCACAAGCATCGATGATGTACACGGTGAGTTAAATGGTCTGAAAGGACACATGGGTAGGCTGGAGGACGTGCTATCAGATGTAGCCCACCAGCAATCTCAGAAGATCCAGAGCCTCAACACGACGTGGGATCAGGTTAAACTTGGGGCCGAGCAGGAAGTCAAGGACCTTTTGGAGCTCCAAAAGACTCAAAATCACGAGCTGAGAGACAGGCTGAGCCAGCTGTCCAGGGAGGTGAAAGCAGAGACTGAAAACTGCCGGGAACACACGGCAGACTTTGGAAAAGAGATCGCCCACATCGACAGCCGAATTGTCAGCGTGGAGAGTTTATGCGGAAAGCTGGATCCTATCTCTGGTAGCCTTCAAAGGATCAAAGAGGGTCTGAATAAACATGTCACTGGGTTGTGGACTTGTGTGAACCAGCTGAATGCAACAGTTAGAGGTCAGGCCCAAGACATTGGAGGACTGAAGGGAAGTAGTCAAAACCTCCAGAACCACATGTCTAATGTTGCCAGAGATCTCCAGGAACTAATAAACAGCAATCCTGGGAAGACAGGTGAGCTGCTACACACACAAACACTGACCCTTTTTATTGCCCCCGAGTATGAGTGATAACTTGTTCTTGGGAGAAAGCGATTTAAACACACTCTTTAAAAAAGTAGTAGATACCCATGCAACAAAACATACCGGTATTGCTTAAGTCATTACAGTCAAGTGCACTGCTGCTGCCAACCATGATTGAGCTGATATGACGGTAATTGCTAATGTTAACTAGTGTTAGCTAACTAGAAGCGATGTAATGATATTTAAAAAAACAATTAAAATTCCCCAAAAAACATTTTAATTGATGAGACAAAAACATTTATTGGAATATCATATTTTAACCAGCAGAGGGCAGTATCTGCTTTTGGAGTATTTTGTTCAGCGTCATTAAAAAGTAGGCTATTACGTACTTAAACTGATTACAAGGGATTTTTATACAATATAGAATATTTTGCCAATTTCATTTCAGAGAATTTGAGGTTTTTTTAGATTATAATTATTTAATATCAATCGCATTTCTTTATGAAAATTTGAAAATCTTAGAATATCCAGATAAAATTTTACTCTGAGGCTGGTAGCCTAGAGGTTTGTGCGTGCCCCATGTCTGAAGGCTGAAGGCGGCCTGAGTTCAAAATCCGACATGTGGCTTCTTTCTTGCATGACATTCCCCTCTCTCTCACTTTCCCTGATTTCCGACTCTATCCACTGTCTTGTCTCTAAAAAGAAAGGCACAAAAAGCCCAAAAATAAATCTATTAAAAAAAAAAAAAAATCTTACTGTGAACCCAGAATCGTGATCCGTATGGCGTCATGACTTGAGTGATTGTTACATCCTGACTAACTTAATTGCTGTATAACTGCATTACTGAGCTTCTCTTAGATTTTTCCCTGACTCAGCGTTTGCATTTATCGCCCATATCCTGTAAAGTTCACTTGTGGCCAAAGTCGACACAATCCTCCAAAAGTTCCATCATCTCAATTTAAACCAGCATTTTCCAAGTTTACATCAAGCTAAATAAGATTTATTATCCTAAGCATTTAGCAACATAAGAGCTGGAGATCAGTCACATAGCTGTAATATTTCCCGACATGGTTGGATCATCGCTTGGACCAGAGTCAGTTTGTGTATCACAGGCTGGCGGTGTTTTTGGAGTGTGTTTCAGTGTGTGAGTGAGAGGAAGTTGGACTTTGATTTAACCATGTTCTCAGTTAAAGGAGGCAGGCTTGATTAAAGACACATGCTTGAGTTAATAGAGCCCACTTGTATTGAGCAATACCTTGGCTAAAAGAAATCTTGTTCACTTTTTTTGAGCATCTGAGTGTGTCTTGGTGTGTGTCCTCTCTCTCTATATATGTATGTTTTTTAGGGTAAAACACGAAAACATCAGGGTGATAGTGCTCCCCTGGTTTGATAGCATGTGGATATTTGGCTATTTTCTTACAGTTAATACTGGAAATGTTTGTATTGGGGTTTGGCTATGTGCTGTACGCATATGTGAAAGTACAGATTTTCATATCCCTGCATATGTTGCATATTTGTTGTATGAGTCCGATCTGTAATGGTTCCTAGGAGACCCTGCTGGACTTCTCTGGCTCGCCCTGTTGAAAACGTGAACTAGAATCACACCCAGCATGTCTACAAGCCAAGTGCCTTCCTGCGGGACCGGCCCGCATTCAATCACCGGTTTATGGAGCAGGTGATGCAGCATGTGAGCCAGTTTAAAAATCTCATGGGAGGCGAGGGGGAATTAAATAGTCCTGGTTCTAGTTTTGGTTTACATCTGAGAGATAGATTTTGTTTGCTGCTTTTGTCTCTGAAGCTCTGACATGCCAACTCTTCTTATGACTAGATCTGTGATGCCTGTGACATGTTGCCACTCCACCCCGTGGCCGCTGTCATAAAACTGCATGTAATTCATCATTCTGTCAGTGGGGAGTTTTGCAAGTGGGAGCCCATTTTGCACAATTTCCACTCATGCCCCTTGTGTTGCCATTTTGCTGCTTGCTCCGTAAAAAACTCAAGCTTCCTGTTTGTCTTCACAATCCCAGCTGCCTCGTCCCTTTGTCTCCCTCCCTGCTTATCTAAAGAGACTGGAAAATGCTGCTTGGAGGAGTCCATTACAAAGAGATCCCCACACACGGCTTATCAGAGATCCACTCTTGGGCGTCTTTTTTTCTGAGCCAAGAGCGTCAGTGTGTTTAGATTAGGCGCTACTGGATCGACATCCCCTAATTTCCTCACACACTCTGCGAGGCTTTTCCTTTTACTTCTATCTCTTTAAGTCCATCTGTGGCTTTCTCCCTTTTTTTTTTTTTTAACTTCCACGGCTGAGCTCCTTTGCTTTGGAAATAAACAGTGCCAACACTAAAAGCTGCAGAAGGGTCCCAGGGGCCATATGTCAGCGTGTTTACCATGATGTCATAGTGGTGTAAACCCTGAACGAGAGGGTCAAGTAAGAAATGGAAGAGAGACTCTAGATGTCACTCTGATCATGACTCTCACACTTTGATTTATAATGGCTTGTTGACACAATGTGAAAGAATCACAAAGGCCGCTGAGCTTTAGCTTTACAACCTTTTCCTTCAGTCAACAGTTGTCCACGTATTTTAAATGTATGTTAAAGCTGCAGCTGCTCGACGTAAACACACTATTTAAGTCGTACTTGACCTTGAAATGGACCACCTTGAATAACATTAAATAGTGACTGAGAAATCTTGTTTTAATCCAATATGATAACACAAGCTGCTCTAACATCCAAGTTTCTTTATCTGTATACATGCATGAGAGAAAATCCTTCTGGTGTGTTTCAGTTGACCTAAAGTCCCTTCAAACAGCCTCATAGAGCTCTATTAGACGAGAGGAGTGATCACGCTTTCCGGCTTCTGACAGCACTCTGTGGATGAGCTGCTGGGTCAATGACCTACAGAGATAACGTTTTATGGTGACGTGCTCTGTTCTGTGGTCAAACATGATAACCCTGTGCACAAAAAAAAAAAAAAAACAAGACTGGACCTGACAGAAAGCCCTCGAGGGAAAACCAAAGCCTGTGAAGTAAGAAGGCTGCAGAGACTGCGGCTGCTTTATTTATCCCCCGTTATCCTGACTGAGAGGGCGTTACAGTATCAGACGGGAGTAAATGACCCAACTCTTTTTTTCTATCTGAAATCCTGCAGCTGGATTTACTGCTTCCAAAATCAAAGTCTTAAGAGCCCAGTTTGTTTTTGCTCAAAGTGACTCATAAAGTCAACGCACACTAAACTGCAATGCAGTCATCGTTATGTGGCTTCTAATGTGGGAAACGGACATTTTTGCGACACGGAGGGCTGTTGTGTCCTGGAAGGAGAAGGGATGGGATGCAATTAGTTTTCTGTCCACATCATCTCCAGCTGTGTGTTTTTTTTATTTTTTTTACCTCACCTCTTTAATCATGACAAATACTGTACTTACACGTATAGAGCTGTTCTCATACTGATCCCAGCATCCAAGACCAATACTGACACCAGTGTTTGCAATTGTTTTGGATGCAAGACATCTTTGTTTTTGAGTCCCTAAAGAATCAAGCTCAGTCTGGACACGCCCCTGGCTGTGGTATATCAGTGGTACCTGGAATCAGCTGATGCTTAAGTCTATGTATCAGGAAGCAAAAAATGGTATTGGACATAGGTATTGGGGGGGGACTGTGGCTCAGTGGTAGAGCTGGTCGTCTCTAAATTGAAGGATCCCCAGCTTCTGCAGTCACATGTTGATGTGTCCTTGGGCAAGAAGCTGAACCCCAAAGTGCTCCCGCTGCTACGTCCTCAGCATGTGAATGTGTAGGAATGGTATTAGTTCATACTGATGGACACTTCAGTGTGGGATGAATGTGATTTGAATGTGACATGCGAGGTCACAGGACTAGAAAAGCGCTGAACGAAGCTGAAGTCCACTTACCATCTACTCGCAAATACGTCTGTCTTCACGGCAGTAAAATCAGTTTTGAATCCCTCCCATCAAAGGCTGCTCGCTGCAGCACATACCTGAATTTATACGAGGAGCGAGTAGACCAACAAACACACACCAGTGAAACACAAGCACATGTGCAGACTGTTACCCCCTGTGCTGTTTTACGTGTACACACCGGCCCCTCTGCACATGGTCTGTTTAACAGGCAGACCTCGCTGCCTTTTATACCAAATTACCTTTTCCCCCGGGTGCGGGGACAAACTGACAAACTGTCTGGTGATTGAACATGTGGCAGTGCCCCGGTAATGCTGCTGGTATGCCTTTAATGTGTGTCTTTTCCCCTTGACAATGAGCCCGCCACCCCAGCCAGGAGGGGTGATGTGTTGATAAACTCCAGGGTCCATCTGAGGAATGCAGCGGTACCACTGAGCGACGTTTGACGGGGCAGTGGTCAGTCATTTTCTCTGTTTACGGCCACAGTAACAGGCTCAGATAATCACTCTGTGTTAGCGAGAGTCAATGGAAGCTCTCTCATAAACATGAACACAATTGCAAGTTTATTATGAAGGTAAATAGTGGAAAGATACATTTACTTTAAGTCCATGTCATTTTTATGAGGTTTTCAATATTTACTGGTTGAACTCATTAAAGTTTGAAGCATGACGAGGTAAGACATCAACCACACTGTGAGTCTGCAGGAGTAGGGCCCGCCTGTTTGCGGTCATTTTGCACGCCTCTTGTACAAAGGCTGTAGCCCTCGTTGCAGCGGCTGTTGGTTTGAATTTGACCTCTGCCCTTTTGCTACATGTCATCCCCGTACTCTGTCCTCCCAACATTACCTGTCTCTCTTCAGCTGTCTTAACTCATAAAGTCAAAAATAGCCCAAAATGTCAACTTAAAAAACAAAGAAATGCACGAGAAGCCGTCCAGTGAATACAATCATCCTACAATAAGAATTCAGTCTAAATTTAAGATTTTTGCTTTTGGATTAAAGTTTCCTGTTGAAGCGGTGCGATCATGTTTTGTTAAATGACAGAAGTTTTCCCACTGTCATCACATCCCTCTTTGGGAAGAGAAAAAAGCTGCCACTGCTCATTTTGGGCAGTTCGTCTTGGATTTAAAAACTCCCCTGTAATCCACCTCCACCCTTTTGCCTCACAGCCCAGCGAGGCGAGAGGGTGGAGGCCGTCTTGTCCGTGTTCAATCGCAGCATCCAGAGGTAGGAGTCTTTCGGGCTTCCTGTCAGGAGCAGCACCGCCGCTGTCGCATGATCGCTGTAACTGCAGCAGCTCGACATCCCTGATGAGCAAATTAAAATATCCTGAATTTTAAGACCATAAAGTAAATCCAAGAAAACGCGCTCAGCCTCAGTAACTTATATGGGTGCCGAATCCTCAACCAAAACATGTATCAGAAGTATTTATGTGGGCGCTGGAAGGTCAAGGGTTCGATCCCCAGCTCCTGCAACAACTTACCCCGAATGTCCATTTACCATATTTCAAGCACAGCACACCAAAATCTTAAATTTAAACTTTTATTAAACTCAGACTCGTTTTGATGTGCTGTCCTGAAATACTTCAGGAATTTGAAGACACCAGACAAGAATTCACATTTTTGTTAAAACACTGTTTCAGATAAACGTTCCTAATTTTCACTGCCTGGAAATGTGACCGCCTTGTACATAGAAAAAAATAATGTTTTAGGCAGAACAGGAAATCTATGTACATGACAACGATCAATGATTTACTCTGATCATTTAAAAAAAATGACTTTAATCCTGTTATTGAAAAACACTTCAACAATACAGACTCTCACCATGTCAGCCATCTGTGTTTGACTGGGTGGGTTGAGCGTTAAGCTTCCTTCCTTTTATTATAAATTGCACATTTTTCATTGTCCATCCCTCTCTGTTTAAATGACACTGACAGTGTTTGATAAGGTGTTACCCAGGATCAAAAGACTCTTTTTAACAGCACTCTTTACCTCGCCGTAGCAGCAACAATAACTCCTGTCTTTGTTGAAGACATAAAGGATAAGCTTGAACATGTGTGAGTCGTTCAGGTGAGTCAGCGTGGATGAGATTTATTTCTAAAAGTGTATTTCTTTAAAGTACATTTTTGTAAAGTGGAGATAAATACAGTGGGTCCAAAGTTCAATCCCTACCTATACATTCAAGTTGTCAGGCAGGCTCAAGACTTTCTCTTCTGCTCATAATTTGAAGGTTTATGACGGCGATTTTGGGAGATCCGTTTCACTGAGTTACAGGGGCAAGCTTTGTAACCAGCTGGTCTGTTAACATGTCTGACCTCCGAACACCTGGCCGTACATCTGTTTCCGTCTGACCTGCAACCTCAGCCCCATCGCTCAGCACCTTATCTGTCATTTTCAGGTGTTCAGGTTGCTGTGGACGACAAAGGACCTTCCCAGGGTTCAGGTCAGAGCCTTACTGTGCCAGTCGGGCCCCTGGACCCCTCCCTCCAGCAGCCGACTGTGATTGAGACGGGAGAGGCGGGACCTCCCGGCAAGATGACCTCGTCCAAGCTGCCCGAGGGGACTGACGGCAGCATGATGCCTGTTCAGGGTTTTGCTGGGGCTCCAGGTGAGACACACACACAAACCCACACACAAACACACACACAAACACACACACAAACACACACACACAACAAAACTAAATGCACTCTGCTCTGAAAGCTTCCCAGCATTGTTTCAAGTGTCTCATCTTTTACTGCACAGCTTCTCCTTCCAAATCTGGTGACCCGCTGAAAGTTAGTACGCCGATCATTACAGGTAACATTCATTTATTCATTCATTTTGCTGCCTCACAGCTGAGCTTTTAAGTGGATTACATTTGTATCCTTTCATCAGCAGATGTGAAAATGCCCCTCATCCTTACACCACAGAAACCTGCCCCGGCTTCAGGTCAGAGTTCAAGTACTAAACAGGTTCCTTGTCTCGGTTAATGTAACGAGTATTAAAGGGTGTGGTTTCCTGTCCTGTGTTCAGTTGAGGCGGTGTCGTTCTCAGCTGGTTTGACTCTGCTGCCGTTCCCCGGAGAGATGGCCATCATTCGATTCAACAAGGTGCTCGTCAACGATGGAGGACACTATGACGCTCAGACAGGTACCCGTCACCGAGGTCTCACTGATCCAAAATGTTTGGTCTTGGTCCACTTCATACGACCCCCCCCCCCCCCCAAAACCACACGTGGACTTGCAGTTTTTACATGACATCATATGCAAAATATCCAACAAGGGGAATCTTATAGAAAGGCTCTTTGCATAAGCTTCTAGATTCTAGCGGCTCTGTGAAGATAAATGCTAACTCCAGCATGTAACTTGGAGCTTTGAGCAGCTAACGGTCATGTCTCGATGATAACCCGCCAAAACCAATACACCCACAGGACTTCCTAATCCTTTTCTAGAAGACAAGCTACCCCTGATATCTTCCTGAGTTTCTTGTTCTTACATTTCCCCCACAACGGGAAGTTTAACCTGTCAGAAAGGGGCGGGGGAAGAGAGGGGCTAAGTAGGCAAGCCATGACGCAAAAACGACGTGCCAAGATGGCGGACGAGCAACCGAGTTCGACACTATGATCACAGCTTTTGCCTTAGCATCAATTCTGTAATTGTATTCAGTGTTTACAAGAGAGCGGAGGAGAACTTACTTGCGAGCGGAGAACGTAATGAAACACTTTTATCTTGTGTACGTCGATCGCAGCAGTCCCGGTCGCTGGTCGCAGGACGTAAACGTCATCACCCACTCCAGGTGAATTTTCCTGAATATGTGATTAGTGCCTCACGATGGCGCTAGAAGGAAGTCAGTGGGATTCATCGTCTTATGGAGGCGTTAAGGTCGTGTCTGCCTCAGAGTGGTTTACATTAAAATCAGATATTTTGAATGACTTTTCATTTGGAGCACCTCTCTTTGTTCTCAGGTATCTTCACAGCTCCCACAGACGGACGCTACCTGCTGACCGCCGTGCTCACAGCACAGCGAGGCGAGAGGGTGGAGGCCGTCTTGTCCGTGTCCAATCGCAGCGTCCAGAGGTTGGACTCTTCGGGCTTCCTGTCAGGAGCAGCGCCGCCGCTGTCGCAGGATCGCTGTAACTGCAGCAGCTCGACATCCCTGAGCCTGGTTCTGTCGCTGAGGAGAGGGGATCGAGCAGGACTCGTCATGACCGCCGGAAAACTCGCCGTCTCAGACTCCCCGGAGGTCCTGTCGACTTTCAGCGCCGTGCTGCTTTACCCGAGTCCAGCAAAACGGTAGCCCCGCCCCTTTTAGAGACAGCTGACGCATTTCGTAAGCCTTAAGAGGAGTGTTGTGTATGTTAATGATGTTATTTTATTATCAGAAAAGAGGGACAACCTACTAACCAGGAGGGACAAAAGGGATCCACAAAAACAAGAAAATGACAGAACCTCAATCCAGATTATTTCTTTTTTACATACTAATGTAAAGTGTTTACATTACGATCTATCTGTAAAGTTTTGTTAATGATCGAGATTTTATCGATACAAATTTGGCTTGAACATTTCATTCCTGCCCTCTGCAGATATCTGAGTTTTAGCCTTTAATATTTAAAACCACATCGAGCCTTGAACCAGCATTAACTCATATTTTCTGATCTCAGAGAATTTTTTTACGTTAACATTTAAGAAGAAGAAGATTTCCTTTATTAATCCTGCGAGGGGAAACTCAATTTGACGCTCTGTTGTCGAACATGCTACACACACAGAGGCTGAAATACACACACATGCACAAACAGGATCCTGTGGACATGATCTAATGGAGAGATGTCAGAGTGAGGGCGCTGCCCACAGCAAGCACTCTTGAGCTGGTGGCGGGGGTCCAGTGCCTTGCTCAAAGGCACCTTGGCAGTGCTCTCCAGCTACCAGACCAGTTATCAGACTTGGTCCGCACTGGGACTTGAACAGGCCACCCTCCGCTTCCCACCTAAGGCCCTACAGACTGAGCTACTGCCGAAGTTTGTCCACTTCAGCAGAAACCAGTGTTTGACTTTGTAAAGAACACAAAAGTACATACAGACAAACTCTTCTTCTTCTTTTTGGTGCTAAAATGTTACAAATGTAGAAAGTCTGATTTTATTGTTCTTTCAAATACATTTTTATTAAAGGATCATCCAACATTTGATTCACGTTTATTAATCCAATACTGACAGTAAATAGAATATGAGTACAGATTATTCCCTGTGCTGTATCGTTTCCTCATGCTCTAAAGAAGACAGAGAACTCACCTTTCACACGGCCTCACAAAGGAAACAGTTAAATGTTGTTTTCTATTTCTCAGTTATCCAAAACAAACTTTGTGCTCACATTTTTCGATAAAAACTATAATCTATGTTTTCACAGAGTTGTCACAACAAACTACTGCAAACACCTGAAGCAGCTAAACTGGGGTGGGGGGGGTGGGGGGGGCAGGTTGTGTGTTCTCGTCACACAAAGATTTTCACTTTCATAGAAAGAATTCATCGCATTTTACCGACAGCTGTTACTGAGTGTGGAAAAAAAGAGGCTTGACAATCACATACTGCCTCTTAAACGGCAAAAAGAAAAAAAACCACAGCTGCAGCAGCATCTACGGTTCAGAAAGTGCTTTTTAAAATAGATTTTTCTTTGTATTTATTAAGTATAAAATCATCTACTTTTGGTCACATATTATCCACTTCACCATGTTCCTCTGACTCTAATGTGTCTCTAGTCCGTCTAAAAACCCCCCAATGATGAGAAAAGTTCATCCTCTCCGTCTTTTGCCTGCTTCACTTTTCAGAAAATCTGTGCTCAAACAGGCCGGTTGGAGATTTTCCCTTCATGACATCACAAAGGGCAGTACCTCCTCCCACAGGGGGGTGACATTCCCACAGCTAGGTGTTTGTTCTGCCCTCTGAGTCTGCCTTCTCACCGTAAACAATTCATAGCTTTCAGTGACGTCACCAGCGCGGAAGGCTGGAGGGCAAAAAACGCTCAAGAAAGTAGCGGCTACCGTTGAAAACCCTGTAGAACTGCAGCACAAGCTTTTAATTTAACATCTCCTATAAACGACAAATGTTTACATCACCTGACAACCATAGCAAAACTACGATATTAAGATGAACTTTGAGTTTGGGGCACTTACTTTAACAGCCCACGGGACACATTTCTAACACAATCGCTAGAAACGTCAAGGTCCGTGCCGGTGTTACGGTTAAAAGAGTTACCATGTTAACTGGTGACTGTCAGCCGAGAGAGTCTGGTTGTCGTACGTTATGTGTCCTAACGAAAGCCTATTTGTTTAGATTTCATTAAAACATATCTCATAAGTAATTTTGACATTATGATAATACAAAAACGGAACAAAGAGGCATTTGTTAGGACACTTTCAGTCGCGTTTGACTGAAAGTCATCAGTTAACATGGTCACTCTTTTCACCACAACACCAGAACGTCACTTCAGTGATATTGCGGATATTTAGAGGAGAATCCCTCTCCTGATACCACTGTAGGATCAAAAGTCTACAAACATACAGGCAGCTTTATGTATTATTGATCGGTCTGGGTCGATAATGCTGCTGTTTGAGAGGTGAAGGGCAAGAAATTCCTCATCATTCCTTTTTTCTCAGATTAAACTCTCTAGAAGCAAAACTCAGGCTCGTCTCCTCGGTAGTTTATCATATTAAAAACATCTGTATTTCATTTGAAAATTAAAAAAAATAAAACAGATAAAAACACGTAGGGGGCCACTGAGACCAGTAACTTCTCAGTAGCGTACAGTGGTAAAGAGCCTTTCTTGCCCTCCAGGTGGGCGGTTCCATAAGAATGTGACGTCATGTGAAAGCTATGAATAGGACATGGAGCGAGAAAGCCAGAGACACCCGAGCCCTTCCAGAGAGGGGGCGTGGTCAGACACAGCTCATTTACATTTAAAGCTACAGACACAGAAACAGCCTGTTCTGAGCAGGGCTGAAATAGAGGGGTTTATAGTCATGATCAAATACAGGATCAGAGTGGATTTAGAACAGGAAACTTCACACACATGTTTTGTGTGTTTTAGAATTGTTGAAGAGGAGGAGAATATGTGACCTTTAACATAAAAGTGCAAAATATCCTAAAGCTTTGTAACATTAATGCATCTTCAATAAGACTGTTAAAGGGTTTATAAGGCCTTAAAGGTAACAGAGATAAACAGAAATAATACCTTGTATACTTAAGTCAGAGACCAAAAAGAAGAAATGTTTTCAGTGTTTTTACATTCATACTGAAAGAAAACAGCCAGTCTAAAAACAGTGATGGTACCTTCGAGGTCTCAAAGAAACCTTGTAGCAAAACATTTTGTCCAATTGGTGAGAACAACTGATCCGTCGAAGGCTTCAAATACACTTTGTGACTGTTCTTAAGCTCAAAGATTACCTCTGCAAGTGCATGAAGGGGAAAGGTTCTAATGAGCCGACATGAAACACAAAAAGAAGATCGTCTCAGACAGTTTAAGACTACTCCAGTGGCAGAAACAAAACGCTCCATCAGTAATAAATCAGTGCATTTGAACTAATCACTGCTGTGAGTTCCTTTGATCTGAAGCACTTAATGGAAAACGTTCATGTCAGTTTGAGTGACAGCAGCTCCTCCGAACACACCTCGGCGATGGGCTGCCTCCAGTAACAGAAGGAGCTGAACTCCGGGCAGCTGAAGGTGGCGTTCTGCTGGGAACTCCTTAAAGGAAACACATGCTCGACCAGCTTGCTCAGCCGCCCATATCTGCAAAATGAAAACCAGCACATCAGGGAACAATAAACGTTTGTCACACAAACAATGGCTCCAGTGAGGTTTTGGAGACTTACGATGTTTTATTGCCTTTGGCTTGCTCGAGGATTAACTCCCCTTTGGGATTGACTGTGAATATCCGACACACGGGCACACCCACTTGCTTGTAGGCAAACACGTCCTGAAACACAGAACAATAAAGATCATTCTCAGAAAAATGGCTTTTTAAAAATACAAGCTGTTAGAAAAAAAAACATAGCTCACATTTTCTCTGTTTCCAAACGCTGCATAGAAGGGATACATGTTTGGAAAGAAGAGATTCTTGATGTCGGTGAGGCATTCAATCTTGAACTTCTCGGGCTTCTTCTCGATGACCTCTCTGTCAAGATATTTACAACAACAAAAAAAGAGTAAATATTTAAACTTGTACCTCTTGTTGAGGCTGAAGTTTCCTATTTTAATGATTTTTGGAAACCTTTCCAAGACCCCTTTAAATACCCTGAAGGGTCAATGAGTGCGTTTACATGGACTCCAGTATCCTTGTGAGCCTTGTCCCGGTTTTCATTATTATCAGGATATGGTGTTTACATGCACAAAGAGAAACCTGGTTATTCATATCACTGTATACATGATGAAGTCTAGTATCTTGTAACCAGTTTACTCAAGCCAAAAAAAACGAAAACAAATGTGTCATGTCGGGCTTTGTTACCGGTGGAAGGCAGAGAAGAGGCTGCTGGGGGAGAGCATGAGCGGTCCTTGAGGTAGGAGGGTCCCTCTGTCGTTCACCCAGTGCAGATACCCTCTCGTCATGTCTGCCATGCCGATCGCTCGGGCCGAACAGTACAGGAACTTGTAACCATTTCTGCGGCAGAGAAGATATTTGTTGATGTGTTCAAACCGCGGACAGAAAAGTCATGTTGTTAAACCGTCATCGAGTCCTTACTCGTGCACTGAGTGGTAAAGCTTAGCGATTCCTTGATGAGTCCAGTCCTTCCCGAGCTGAGGCAGAATCTGACCAAACACATCTGACCTGCAGGAAGACAATTAGCCAAATGATTTGAAGGACCAATATGTAGGATATCTAATGGATAAACTGATAAAGTGACCTTGCTATATGATCAGACATTAAGGAAAAATGCTATGTTGAAGTGCTTCTCTGACAACAATGCAGCAGCCAGTATGTCCTCCTTCTAACTTTGGATTCTGCTCCTGAATGCTCTGGATTTGTTTGGACCAGAGAACATAGGCAGTTTTGAGGCTCCCCCACGGTCAGGTGAAACCAACAGGTGTTGCAGCGATGGAAGCGGGCAAGAGAAGTGGTTCAGATAGAAGTGATTGTACCCGACCTAAAAAGCCTCTGCATGTTTCTAATAAGCTCCACGAGCAGAAACGTGCTCAAACTAGGATCAATATTGGAGATGCTTTTGAAAAATGGAGAGAGGTTAGAACCCAGAAAGGTTTACAGACCCATGCAGAGCTGGATAAACACTGAAGCTTCAGCGTCTGCAACATGGCAACCTGTGTGAGCATCGACTCTAGAGAGGAGGGGGCGGGGGGAGACAGCGCTCTACAATGTTTTGAATTTGGACTGCAGTACCCATTTTAAACACTAGGTGTCCGAGTTACATACTGCTCCTGTTTAAGCCTCTACTGGCTTCTGACAAACATGAGACCTGATTTTTATAAAGGGGTGCATATCTTCAGACTTTCACGTACTTGGTGATGGTGCCATCGATGTCAGAGATGATGACTTTATCGTCCCAGTTCCAGAGGTAGATGGTTCCCTGGCAGCGACAGGTCCCCTGGTACTGAGTGGTTATGCTGAAGGTGACATCGTTTGGCCCCTCCCTTAGCTTCAGACTGGCCTGCAGGAGACATAGATTAGTGGAGTTTCACAGAGTTAAACAGTCCTGACAGGGATATTGTACTTTTTTGTCCTCAGGTTGCATCTACATGAATGAAATCAGGTAATACAATCAAAATGAGAGCTTGTCTTACTATCTGATCAGACGACAGGCGGAGAGATTTCTTGTAGGAGTGACAGGGTGCCGCAGCAGGGCTTTCACTTTGCACATGCTCAGTAGGTTTTGGAGCAGGTGCCACAACGTTCAGCTCTTTAGTCTCGTCATCACTGGACCACTCGGCTGCTTTCCGCCTGGAGGCGAGAGGACAGTCTGAGTTGTAGTCAAATGTCTGTGAATATTAGCCCACTGACAGGAATGAGCTGACAAAACTGCATATATGTGTTCGATAAGGAAATTAAGGGTCAACCTAAAAAGCCTGTAGAATCACTTACAGCCATCAGAGGGCAGCATATCTGTTTGTATTGACCTGTAACTCTGCCCTGCTCCACAGTGAACATGCAGCTTTTTATTGTTTTGTTTTTTTTTACTTCTCATTCATGAATCAAAACGGGGGTCTTTCTTAATCATATCTAACAGAAAGCAGAAGTCTGAAACAAACAATATTTAAATTATTAGCTTATGAGTCATAAAGTATGAGCCCTGGTGGCTAACTAACATTCTAATCCAGCCTCAGTGGGACATGTTTACCCAACACTGCTTGTGTTGGTGCGTGACTGACGTGAGTGTTGTGAGGAAGCCAGAGCTTTGCTGCTGACTCACTCTGTTTCAGGGGCCCCATGAAGGGCAGGGCTGTCGGTGGTCAGAGACTCCTGGCTCCCTAACTTGGCCTCTGATGATGACTAAAGACAGGAAGAGACACAAACCATGATATAAATGTGCTATCAAAACTTAAAAGTCCTTACATAAGAATACAAAACAGGGTAGTAATGGTTCTTAAAGGTCACATATTCTCCTCCTTTTCAACCAGTTTAAATAAGTCTCAGAGCTCCCCGAAACATGTCTGTGAAGTTTCTTATTCTAAATCCACTCTGATCCTGTATTTGATCATGTCTATAAACCCCTCCATTTCAGCCCTGCTCAGAACAGGCTGTTTCTGTGTATGTAGCTTTAAATATGTAAATGAGCTGTGTCTGACCACGCCCCCTATCTGGAAGGGCTTGGGTGTCTCGGGCTTTCTCACTCCATGTCCTATTGTTTACGGTGAGAAGGCAGACTCAGAGGGCAGAACAAACACCTAGCTGTGGGAGTGTCACCCACCTGGGGGAGGGGTTACTGCCCTTTGTGATGTCATGAAGGGAAAATCTCCAAACTGCCTGTTTGAGCACATATTTTCTGAAAAGTGGAGCAGGCAAAAGACAGAGAGGGTGGACCTTTCTAATAACTGGGGTGTTTGTAGACAGACTAGAGACACATATTAGTGTTAGAGGAACATGGTGAAATGTATTTTGCATAATATGTGACCTTTAAAGCATTTGGAAAACCTGTTCCTCATTTGTCTAGAATCTAAAAATTTGAAATGCAAAGTGACTCTAACAGTGTGGGATTCCCTTTGACTGTGATGTCTACACAAACAAGGAAGTGTGACTCATAATATTACCTAAAGCCTGAGTCACACATTCAGTACCTGCTTCACGCTGCTCTTTCTCCAGAACCACCAGCGTCCAGACTTCTTGGGCATTTTCTCCTTCACCCAGGCCTCCTCTGTAGCCTGCGTTCACATAAATAATTCAACTGTAAACAGATATAATGTATGAGACCTCACTTTAAACTCTTTAGACAAAGAGGATACCTTTGGTAAGTTCTTCTGAAAAGCCTGCATGCTCAGAATCAGCGGTGCTGCCAGGGTCCAGTTGTAATACCTGAGAAAAGATTTGTTTTAGCTTTTACATTCACATCCTGCAGCAACACATTTAATGAATCATAGCTTCAACTGATGAGGGTAAATCTATTTTTGAACAACAGAATAGGACGTCTCACCTGTTTGCAATTCTAACTACCAAGTTGGGATTGTCGATTATTGCTGGATTCTCTGCAAATTCATTGTAGGTGATTATGTGCTCCATGAATTTTTCTGAGAGAAAAAAAAAACAGGAAGTCCAGGTTACAAAATAATTCTAAAGTCCTTATTTCTCTGTTAGAAACCTCTTTCTAAATATGCGGTGTGGCGCTGTGACGTAGGTAAGTCAAACTCTGAAATACTTCCTGCGTATTAAAGTCTGAACATTCATTTTAAAAATCTGTTTTGTTTTTTGCATCATAACGAAGTCATTTTGTACAACATTTTGCACTCCAACTTTACTCGAAAAACAAGTATAGCGTAAAACTTTAAATAAAAGCCCATCCAATTAAAGGCCCGGGCTCTACTAGCCTGGTTTAGATGCACATTCTGAGAAATAAAGGCGGGTCTCAATTAGACGCCCCTATGCATTTCATGTTGCAAAAGTCAGCAAGACACAAGAATTAAAGATGAATTTCAATATCTGACGAATAAAAACAAATTGGAGCGCATTGTGCATTAGTGCTCCCAGAGTCTCCTGCATGATGATCTGTAAGTTAATAACATGGAAAAACATCGGTCTGCTTCTTTATTTGCCCACACAATCTACTCTCCATCCTTTTCTGTTTTAAGATCATTAAAAGCTACTGTCCACACTTAAACTTAAAGACTAACGTTAGAGGAAACACACATCACATAAATGTTGCTTATCGAGCTCTCTGGTTACCTTTAGAGATCTCCGAGTTCTCTCCAACACCTCCACACAGAGACAGGGTGACATCAGGTAGGTCACCTGCAGAGTCAGAGAGACACTCTGTGCCGCTGTCTGCTGCTGCGCTGCCCACAGACTGAGGGGACTGGGAACTAGATCGCCTCCCTGTCTCCACCCAGTGTTTAGGATCCTGCTCAGACTCACTGGACAAACGGACAGGGACACAGACGTTTAGGATTCTTTTATTTCATTTGGCATCAAAACGTCAAAATTCTTCTGTACAAACCAAATGTGGCTACAAAGCAAACTGCTATGAAGCTTAATAAGAAGTATTTATTATGGATTATCATCCTCTACTCTCTCCTCCCAACACTTCCTGTCTTTCTTCAGCTGTCCTCTCTATACTAAAGGCAAATTAGCACATTGTTTATGAATGTCCAAAAATTGAATTTCTCCTCGTTTGTACCTCTTTGGGAAGTAACGGGCGACAACGTCCGGTTCGAGTGCATTCAGGTCATCCAGGTAAATATCTTCAGGTCCCTGATGCTGGCTCCTCTTCCTCACACCTCAAAGAGAGAAAGACAAGACAGATACTTAGAAATCACATTTCTTCCCCACTTCCTTTTTTTTTTAAACTCATGCATGTGCAGCTCAAGGCTCTGAATACAAACTCGGGGGCCTAAAACTGTCACCACCACATCCTTCCTGTAAACATTTAAACCCGACTGTACAGTCGAATCACATGATGTGGAAGTTTACTGAAGACTTTCCCATGCTGTTTTAGACGAAACCTGTAGTCAATCGAAGTCTTTTAACTTTCATAAGGAAACATTATCGAGAATGAAAAGAGTAACACGCAATAAATGTAAAGAAAAGGCAAGTTTTGAATGTCAAAGAGAAGGTTTCAAAAGAGTTAAAAAAATAATAATTTAGTCCAAGATTCAGTTTTAGTCGATCCTTCCCTTCATGAGATTACATTTAAGCGTACAGTGACTCATGCTTACTCATGCTTCCTCATGCTTATGCTCGTTTTTTAGTACTCGAAATCAGTCCTGATCTAGAGACCACTTTTATAATGTCTCAGACTCTGGATTTAAAATGAAGACTGATCAAATGAAGACTGATCATGAAGACCACTATTAAGAACCAGTAACTTCAATTCATTCATCATTTTATTTTTATCTCCCGGTTACTGCAACAACCTTCCAGGTGTTACGGTCTAAGTGAGTCACACAATTTTTTGGTCCTGGTCTTGTCTTGGTCTAGCCCTGCCTTGGTCCTGGTCTTACTCGGCCTCGATCCCTAAAATGTCTTGGTCTTAGTCTCGGTCTCAGAGCACTCTGGTCTCGGGTATGTCTTGGTCTCTGTTAGTGTGGTCTTGACTACAACACTAGCTTCAAGTTTCAGTTTCAAAGTCTGTAAATAAACAAGAATCATAATTCAGATTCTTTCAGTTAAGAAACAATAACACCCTTTTTCAGGACAAATTATCGAGTTGTTTTACTTCTCCTCTTGATTGGGGAGTCATTCGGCTTCGTGGTTTTTGTACCAGGATAAATCTCAGTTGAGTCTCCAGCCGTGTTTGTTCCTCCGCTGGCAGCAGAGCCGCTGTCCCTGCGGCTGGGAGGAGAAGACTTCCACCTGGTCTTGTGTGCCTCCTTGTTGTTGAGGTCTGAGTCACTCAGACATGGTTCAGAGGTAAACGTGCTTGGGATTAAATCGGAAAGGCCCGTCTTGGTGATGCTTGTATTGTGTGATGGAGCTTCAGGGGGCTGTGGTTTGTAGCTGCACTCATCAGCTGTGATGGTCCGAGGCTCCGGCTTCACAATGCTGCAAACTGGATCTGTGGTTCTCCCTATTTCTCTGGACTCTTCCTCCATGGCGTCTGCGCTCAAGATAACCCTGAAATGTGTGCTCTCTGAGGGAGTGATTGTCAACGCTTTTGGCTCGCATTTGTCCTTTTTGTTAACCTGGATGAGAGAACAGCACAAAAACAACTTGAACACACCTGCATGTATTTCTAAAAAAAAACATTTAGATTTGACTTGTCTAGATTTGAGACTCACCCTGGTGGACTCTGGAAACTCTCCCCAGCTCCACTGCATGTGGGACTCTGCCCTGAGCAGGCTCTCTGCTGGCTTCACCATCAGCTCAGAGTCGCTCTTTGTTGATGAGGGATCAGACATCTCCCTGCTGTAAACAAACACAACGTTTCCACACAGTCAGCTGTATGGACCTTGTGGGAGAGGTTTGCTCGACTCAGCCTGTTTTGATGAAGCTGACAGGAATTGTTGTCTCTCTGTTTGTAAAACCAGTGTAAATATTTGTATACTTATTGCAGGGGGACCAGTCTCCGTCAGAGAAAGGGTAGCTGTCCCATTCCAGGGCTGTCAGGGGGGAGTGCTGCCTGTGGTCCACATTTTCCTTCATCATGGAGAGCGAAGACGGCCTGAAAGCAAAAGATATATAACAAACAAACAAACAACAGATAAGAATGCAGCTCCACACTGAGTGTTTTTACTTACCGTCCATTGTGCGCTTTGTGCTCCTCATCTGAGCTGAGCTCACACAGCTCGACCTCCCCTCCAACAGCTGCTGCTTGCTCCTCTTTGCGTGGCTCTGCCTTGTGCTTCCTCCTGCGTCTCTTCCTCTTCTTCACAGCTGTGTTGGAGCCGGTTTGGAGGTTTCCAGGGGCCGTGTCTTCGGGGCTGACAGACTGGCCGTTCTCTGCCGCTGATCCCCCACATCTGGGCTCTCTGCTCCAGAACAGAGCCTCGTCCATGGGGATGGGCGAGGTCACCAGGTGAGCCGGGACAACCTCCTGTTCCAAGGTAAAAAAGACAAGTAAAAAAGACAAGTAAATAAACGCAAGCAGTTGTACTTATTCACTGATAAATGCTGACATCAGCATTCTAACTTGCTTCCAATAACAATGCTAGTATGCTAATGTTGTGAAGGCTAACATCTGTAACACAAAGTACAGCAGAGAAAGATGGGAAAGGCATTCATTTCACATGTTAAAAAAAGAAAGAAAAACAGTGTTTCACTAATTGTATAAATCATCCGAGACCAAAGCTAGGAACATAAACCACATGGTAGTGCTGGGAAAAAGTCAGAGGATTACAAACGTCATTTGGGTATTTCATCTGGGGAGTCCGATTTTCTATATTTTACTGTCAAGACTGACATGTTTAAGTAATGTAGGTGGTTGTTGTGAACATGACCCATGTAGCTGAAATTCAACATAAGAATGTTTTATTTTGTATCTCATGTTCTCTGTTCATAACTCACATTGTGCTGCTCTGTTTCCTGGACGAAGAAGGCCTCCCCGTTGTCTCCGAGCTTCATGTGGAGCTCCACGGGTTCTCCATTGATTTCTATATCAATCTGCAAAATCAAACAGAACAAGTCTGCGATAAATACTCTGAACAATGCTTTACTGTGTTTTGTTCAACATCAGCGTTTGAGCTTGTGGGTAAACACAAAAGTGTGCCACAGATTTACCTGAAGAATTAGAGTTAAGCCACAGGAAAAGCAGGGAACAGCTTGTACGAGTGTGTTTGCTGTTTTCAGTGAGTTTCTATTATTTATCGAACAGACGAGGTTTTATTCTGAACTGAGCTGCTAAAGAAATAGGTCACCACATAGCATGTAAGGTGTACTTCTTTACTTTATCAGGGCAGTTAAGAGATCAACAAAGATCTACTCATAATGTCTGCATGACATTTAATATGAGGTCAAGGTCAGGTTACACGCTGCATTATGTCGACTTCCTGTCTGCCTCACTGGTAAGCTTCTGGTGAAGATGAGGCTTCTTTCTGAGATGCCTTTTGAATGGGATCGAATGTTTACAAGCTTTGAATAAGTGGCTAAATTGAGCTTTAGCTCGTGCATCCCACCTAAGTGGTCAGCTGACGACTACAGTACACACAGTGTTCAAAAATAGAAAGCGAGGGCTGACTGCACTTGTGAGGAGCAGAGTGGATTGGATGGTAATGTTCAGAGAGATACTTAGAAGGAAAGAAGAGAAGCAGAGGGCTGTAAGGAAGAGAGAAAATGTATGTGCAGCTTCATCACAACATAATGATAGAGCAGGACCAGTCTGCAAACTCACTTATCACACATGTTTCTTCATGTTTTTAAAGAAGTATGTGCTGTTCCATTTAGATATACATGTTCTGCAGATTGCAATAAGAGACTATTACTATTACAACAGCCTCAGATAAAAACTCACCATTTCAGAGATTGTGTTATTAGATGTTTAAAATCCATTTCCTCTGTGTACTGTGGGCACTTACCACTTTCTCCCTGGAGCGCAGCACCCCCAGTTTTCCAAAGCGGACGTGGAAAGGGGAGCACTGGAACGTCCCATCGGGCTGTCGTACCACGATCACGTCGATGCAGCCCGACAGGGTGGCCTGATTGATCCCCTTATACAGCTCCTTTACTGTAACCAGCACCTGGCCCGCCAGCTGCCCCACGTAGTTCATGGTGTCCACCTGTTGGAGAAAAACCCTCAATTAATAAGCATAAAAACTACTATGCTGCATCTATTTCCTGCTAAATCCTGGCTCAAAACATACCTGACTTGTTAACAGAAGAAATCTTCTCTTTGAGTCATACTAGGCCAGTGCCTTACATGTAATGCTCCTGTTGTTCAGAATAGTCTGCTGGTCCCTAAACACAGCGGCTCTGTCCTCATTTCCTCAAAAGAGTCCTGAGCTGATCGAGACTAAAACGGGCCCTCGACTGCAGCAACAAGGCTGCAGCAGACCAGCGCAAAGGAGACTGTTTGGGTATCTGACTAGAGAGTTAGAAGTGGTTCCACTTTAGGTCAACAAAGCCCGCTTCTTGGGCCATTTTTGAATCCGGCGTTTTACTGTTTTTACACGTTGATATGTCTGTTATGTTTTAGATAACCACACCTCAAAATGACCTGACTGTTGGTTGAGTCAGCAAACACACACACACACACATCTCCTTCTTCAGGTGCGGAGTCGTAAAAAAAAAAAAAACACTAGATATGATGCACAAAGACACGACACTACAGCTCCCAAAGATAAACTTCTTTATTTGCTTCATGCATTAAAGAACAAAACGTTTTGAGCCCGTTCAGACGCTTCATGAACCTGATGAAGAACCTGGTGTTGGGAGTCTTTGTGCATCATATCTCATGATTGATTGGTGACTCAGTGGTTTATCTATCATGGGTACAAGGTTAAGTTAACATTGGTCCGCTCTAGTGTCACGCTGACTCAAACTGACCTCTTGAGTTCCACTTTCACTCTGACCTGCTCTCTGATTCACTCTTACAAAGTCGGATAAGAGGTCAGAAAAATCGTTTATCCGTGTTTGAATCACACCACCACCACGCTTTATACTCCAATAAAGTGAGAATAAACGGTTTGTTTAGACATGCTGATCCTTCTCAGGTGTTTGAGACTTGTTTTCTGTGTCTCACATGTTACACACACTACACCTCCATCTTACACTGTTTCATGACGCTTTAACTCAAAGCAACTCAACATCAGACTATAGAGAGTTGTTTCCTGTTCTTGTGAGGAAAGTGTTCAACACAGTGTGACAGTTTTAACTTTCACTTTCACTACTCAGGTGAAGCAGCAGGAAACGTTACAGCGGTGTGTTCCTGGTTTCTCCTCATCATGCAGCAGGCTCAGAGCAGCGTCAGAGCCTGAGTGTCATTATGTGCTTACTTTATTTAAGAGTTAGGACAATGGCTCACTGATTAAATCAGACCTGCAAACCAGCTGGGTGGACTTTGAAACCACTCAGACTCTAAGACAGGTTAGCCTCTTTCCCCCAAAAAACGCTCTTAACAGCTCGCAGAGGGAAATGTAGTCCAATACGAGGAAACTGAAACCAAATAGCTGTTATGAACACTACAAACAAACCAGGTACACCACACGACTAAAGGACCACATGGAGATGTTTCTCTTACCTAAACATATCGTTGTTTACATCCTATTCCTGATTAGTCGCTCATAATCATCCAACAAAAGAGTAACCTTATCTTACTGACTGGCAGATGAGCATCCATATGTTTATATGATTGATGTATAAATATTGGAATAAGGGCCGGGAATCTTTGGGTGTCTCACGATTCGATTCAGAATCAATTTCTCTGATTCAAAACAGTTCTGGATTCCTGGATTCAAAGTCTATTTTTGAATACTTCAGGAGCTACTCCAGTCATCTGTGATTCTGGCTGGATTTCTTGATGCTCCATTCGATTTTTGGAAGTTAGAAATCTATTTAAAATCTCAGAAGATAAGAATCTCGATTTTTACATTAATGTTTCCCACCTCTAATAGGTATAGAATAAAGAGTTTCATAAAGTCATAACATATCCATAATACATTAATTGTGCTATTTAATTCATTCATTATTATCGCCCAAACCACCAACAGAGATGTTGTCTACAGTTGTTCTGATTGGTTAGAAATTAATCTGGAATTAAAGATTGGGTTAAGATTACATCTGAAGTAGGATTAGGATGAAATCAGGGTCAGGTTTACCAGAGTACAGACAGAAATCAACACTTTCCAAATCAGAACTTACACACACGTAGGTCTGACATTTAGCCATGGGAAAGAAGAAAAGAGAAAATCACTCACTCTGTGTATTCAAATGGAAACCGGCTAACTCAGCACCCTCACTCACCAGAGTCCAAGGGGACTTCAGGTGCAGCCGCAGGTCGTGTTGTTTTACAGGTGACCTCCCCGAGAGCTCCATGTCACCCCGACAGGACTGAGCTGAACCTCCTGTTTGGCCCTGTCCCCCTTCATGCAACCTTCTCCTGCCATTAACCAGTGCCACAGCAACCTTCCTCACCCCTCTGATGATTTGAACACAAACTTTCCAAAGAAGAAGTGACCCGAGCCTGAGCCCTAAAACCCCTTATGTAACCTCTCTTAGCAGCAGCAGCCCCAAATACCACCGACCTGCACTTATAAAAGTCTCTGCAAGAAAACAGCACGAGGAAACATTTGATATAACCTTCATTGATTTGAATAATAGATAAATCATTCAACCATGAACAAAAAGCTGCATTTACCACATTAATGCACGACAGGACATCTCCTATTTTTTTAAGTTAACAGTAGACTAACAGCACATCTCACAAAAGCTAAAATCTGCACAAAATCTGTTTATCAAACACCAAACTAAAGAAGGTGATGTTGACCACTTCACCACAATCATTACTTTCCTACGCAAATAAGCAACGGCTAGAAACTTTTATGCATGCATTTTTACAAATGAAGCAATGTTCTCGTCATGAGTCCCCGTTAAATAAACAAACAAAATAAAATAAACTACTCCTTACAAGAAGCCAACACGCCTGATAAGGTGTTTTTTTTGTTGCAAAGTTGTTTCTTTGCAACAGAAAACAGACACGTATGGCTTAGTGCGGTATTTAACCTTTACAGGATTTTTTTATAACAATAAAAAAAACGAGTTGGTCGGGGTTTCTTGCTTCAAAGATTCTGAGCGCCACCGTGCTATGACACACGCTGATAATAGTATCAGATTGTTTACACTCTGCCTCTATTATCAGCTCCTCCAAACCACAGCACAGTTTAGACAGAATGTGCAATACGCGTTAAAGGAACAAAGCAGAAGTGTCTGCACGAGAGTGTCATCAGCTTCGATAGCAACACTGCACAACCAGATCTACACACTGTCTGAACTACACACTGTCTGTACTACACACTGTCTGAACTACACACTGTCTGTACTACACACTGTCTGTACTACACACTGTCTGATCTACACACTGTCTGATCTACACACTGTCTGATCTACACACTGTCTGATCTACACACTGTCTGAACTACACACTGTCTGATCTACACACTGTCTGATCTACACACTGTCTGAACTACACACTGTCTGAACTACACACTGTCTGTACTACACACTGTCTGTACTACACACTGTCTGATCTACACACTGTCTGAACTACACACTGTCTGTACTACACACTGTCTGTACTACACACTGCCTGAACTACACACTGTCTGTACTACACACTGTCTGAACTACACACTGTCTGTACTACACACTGTCTGAACTACACACTGTCTGAACTACACACTGTCTGTACTACACACTGTCTGAACTACACAGCGCACCAAATTTAGTATTACGATCATCTGCTTTTTTTTTTTTTGTGCAGGCTTGAAATGTAGAACAGATCTTTCCAACATGGATAACGGTGTTGTTAACATGAAGGACCATTACATACTCTGTGTGGGACTTGTATTGAAAGTCCGCTCATTTATCTGGATCTATCGTCCATATCAGTCCTGTCCTATCATCCCTTCACCGGCTCCCAGTACGCTCCAGAATGTAGTTAAGGTTGCACTGTTTGGCCTCCTTAGCCCGTTCATCTAGGCCCACTTAGATCGTCCCACATGGGCCTCCTGGCGGTCCCTCGCTCACGGCTCAAGCTCAAAGGGGATCGTGCCTTTTCAGTCAAAGCCCCAAAACAGCTTTCCCTATCACGTCTGCCCTCATACCCACCCCAAAATGTATTTTTACATGTTAGAGTCCTCTGGTCCTGATTGGACAGTCTCTATCTGGTTTTCTTTTTTTTTTACTTTCTATGTTGTTGTTTCTGTATACTTGTTATAAGCTCCTGTATGTTCTTTCTTTAATGCATTAGGCTGCAGGTTGGTCCCCTGCTGCTTTATAAATACATGTGATGTGACATGATTATTACCTTTATCATCAGACCAACTGTTCCAATTTTAAACATACATGATCAAGAGGTTTAAGCATGAGAACCAGATTCATCTGAGACCTCTTGTTTTTTTTTTTATTTGTCCTGGCCCGTCTTTCCAGAAAACAGTGTCCCCCTGTTTTTCACCATATGTATAAACATTTCAGTTTGCCTCCTAAATAATATAATGCCGGTGGTATTTGGTACCAACTAAAAGCCATGATAATTCGATTTGGGAAATTAGGTACCTAGCCAAGAACCACCATGTTTACATGTCTCATTCTCTGATTTGTAGGTTTTTTTGCAACTGGGTCAAGAGGTCAAGAGGTTCTGCAACTGTTGATGATACCAACTAAATGTAAATAATGAGCTGAGACGTTCCTAACCAGTTCAAATTTGCAAATTCCACGGATGGATCTCATGATGGATTTTTGAGTAGTATGTCAACAAAATAGAAAGATGTCTACATATTCAAATGGCTTGCCTCTAAAACACTAGGCTCTGAAACCAGTTTTCTATCAGTTATCGTCTCATTATCAGCTAATGTGTTGTTATTTTAATGCAAAAATGACTGGCTAATATTCATCTAATTCTAAACTGCCTCAGCTAGCCTATAGTGTGAAGGCAACAAAGCAATCTCCAGCTGACAAAGACCAGGGAGGAAGTGGATCTTGATTTAAGACCGTTGCCGAACTACTGTTTCCAACGTCAACAAACAACAAAGCTTCACTTTCATTCACAGGAACCAAACTGTCACGACATGATAGTTTAAACCTCTAACCTTCCCATTAGGTCAATAACATATAGCGGCATCTGTGGATGAAGACAAGTGTGAAGATTAAGGTATAGAAGTCCTTTTTGTTTTTCTTAGTTGACCTATTTGGTGCTGCATAACAAAATCGCCCCAGTGCATCAAAACAAATCCAGCGTAACCATCGAGGACACTCTGAGTGGACCTTAAGAAGGTGTTAATCCTGCTAACAGGATTAGTACAAATCTAGCTTTCACTGCCCCTGCACGTTTGTACCGCTCACACCACAGCGTCCAACGTGAGTCTAAATAAGGGTACGTTGTTTTAACTACAGTTGTTGTGACACTGAGTCTGCAGGTTCGTGTTATCAGGAACCATTTCCTGAGTAATCAAACACAGCAACAGCGTCTAGGACTCAGCTGACTCCATATTGATAGAGGGCTTTATCTCACAACTGTTACAGTCTTTTATTTAAGACTGATCATGAAAAATCGGGCAAGTGCTAGAACCAGACAATGAGAAGCACAGCAAGCTACTTTATGATTGATGTATTGATGTATTTGTCAACTCAAGTTTGAAATGTTTTGGTGCCTGAACTTTTGTATTACTGGATGATATGGTCTCTGGGAAAAATGTCAACATTCACTTGTTATTCAACCACACATAGCACCATGGGCTCCGGTGTTACAATGCCTTCAATAACAGTAAATATCACAGCTGGTTTCACAAAATTTGAGAGACAGCTGGTCTGCACTGATAGACCCAGAGGTGCTGCTTGTCAACAGGCAAGGCAGGCAACTGCTAGGGGGTCCCAGGCCAGTAGGGGGGCCCAAGGGGCTGATAATCTTTAAACCACAGCAGGGGCTCAAAATGTGCACATTTTGCAGTGACAGTAGGAAACCTCCCTATAAGCAGAACCCATCTGACAGCTCTCACTCATATAATAATTGACTGAATGCTTCTTGTCTAGCCCTAAATATGGGGGAGAGACGTCCGCTAAATTATTTTGTTGCTGTAGAATTATAGCTATAGCTGTAGCTAAATTATTTTGTTGCTTATTTGTAACGTAATGGGGATGAACACTTTTTTGGAGGGGCCCCTGTGAATCTCTGCCTCGGGCCCAAACAGACTCCAGAATCGCCACTGGATAGACCTCATAATGACCTCATGTAGGCTGCTGTGAAACAAAGTCAGATGATAAGCACTTTGTATACCTGTGTTTTTAAAAGGTGCTATATAAATAAAGTTATTATTATTATTATTATTGAAGTGAAATCTGCACGCGAGTCTCTGACGTCTTCAGGTAGGCTCAATGTAGGTTATATCATTTCGCCATAAAAACCGGGTAAACGGCAAACGCCTCGTTTAGTGACTCGGTTTTATGGCTTTTATTGACAGTACCAACATGAACGCAGGATACTGAAGTCAAAACGCGATAATTGTATCATTATTTATGTTATAACGCTGCAGCATAGGACTCACAACCCGCTACAATCCACCCCTCAGATGATTTTAAGGACACCGCTGCCGGCTTTTTTTTTTTTTTTTTTTACAACACATAGAAGCAACAATGAACTGCTTTCATATTTATTTTGTCTTATCTGATGATTCAAATCTCATAAATGAAGATACAGAGGAGAAGAGCGATTAAAATCCTCCTACCTGATGGAGTAGAAAGACTCGCCCGCAGGCAGTCGCACCTTCATTCACTTCCTCTGCCGGTACTTTAGTTGAGTCCTCTCTCTCTCTCTCTCTCTCTCTCTCTCTCTCTCTCTCTCTGCTGTGACTGAGCTGAAGCCGGCTAGAGCACGTGACCCGGCAGCGCCGAGTTGGCACGTGATTACAGCTCAGGAGGACGTTTGATGAGGTAGTTCATTTATTACAGGTAATGATGGGTTTTTACGGAGCAGATTAGTTTCTCAGGCACCATGTAGGTCTGATCTGATGTAGAGCATCTACTAAATGTGAACGCCCCATTAAAAGGTACAGCATTAGGTCGGCTGTGTCCTCTGTTTTTAGCTGGAATAGGCATTTATTCCCTTTCTGCATATAAAATGTTTTTTTTGAGCAAGTTATTGCACTTGTTTTGTTCTTGAGAAAAACATTCTTGAGTCACAGGGAATGTAAACGCTATGTCCTCTTGTTGGTTGTTGATGGATGAGGCAGGGGCGTGTCCAGACTTTATGGACTCTGGTGGCCTAACCGGGGCATTGACTTAAGGGGTGGCCTGAAATATCCCTTCTAACCTCACAAATCATTTCTACTTTATGTCACAGGATAATGGCAACGCTAGCTGAATAATTTAATGACACAGAAAGAAGATTTATGTTTCAAAGTCACCATATAAAATACTAAAAACAAGTGCATTCAAACTCCTGCAGACTTGTAACTTTGCAGATTGAGATTTTAAAACAGCAAAAACAACAAGAGAATCAGCAAATAAAGCCTTATAAAGCCTGTGCTGGATGCAGAACATTTACCGTTTTGTTTTCAAAACTGAAATGAAGTGCAGGAAATAAATGGAGATTAATTTTCCATGCTCTGCATTTTGAGGTCAGAGATCTTAATTCGGTTTTGGGATGTTTGAAGGATCTGCTCCAGGACAGTTTTGCAGGGCGGATATTTGGCAATAAATGGTCCTGGATCCTCAGCCAAAAACAAAGCAGTGCTCTTCTGTCTCATGAATAAATGTATGCAGAAACATGCAGCATGTACCATCCACTAGTAGAGGAAGTCGAAAGTTCAGTTCTGATTTAAACATAAGCTATATAAGGCTATAATGAATTTGTATGCTAGGATTTCCTAGAGAGTCTGCTGCTGTCAGTTCATACCATTATTATTTTTTTTTTTACAGTTTTTCCTTCTTTGTTTTTTCCAGTAGAGTTAGGTTTTTGTGATCTCTGTTGGTGAACTGGCTTTAGCTTATTGTGAAGTCCCTAATAAGTGTCAGTGAAAAGCATATTAAGTGTTATATAACGTTCAGTCGGTAGCATCGGTCGTAGAGTCAGTTGTCTTTCAGCAGGAAGGTCAGGGAATCGGACCCCAGCTCCTGCAGTCCGATGTGTCCTTGGGCAAGACACTTAACCCCGAATTGCTCCCGTTGCTTCATCTGCAGCGTATGAATGTGTATGAATGGGATTAGTCACTTCTGGTGGATACTTCACACGGCAGCCTCTACCATCAGTGTGTGAATGTGTAGGTGTGACCTGCAGTGTAAAAGTGCTTTGAGTAGTCAGAAGACTAGAAAAGAACTGAACAAGCTCAATTCCAAGTCCATTTATTTGCTGTTGTGTATGTCCCATATTTACTCAAAGGCAGTAATAATGAAAATAGCAAAGTAAGAAGAATGCAGGAAAACAACATTAAATAATTGTTCTGTGAAGTGTTGTGTACATGACAATAAAACGATGTCCCATCAGATACATATTAGACAAAAAAGGGGCATATCGTTAACATGAAGGAGTACAATGCACGCTAAGGTAATGTAACTGGAAACACAGCAATCAGACATAAAACTCCACACCAAGCTTGTCAAAGATATGTGTGTACATAAAACTTTTCAACAATAGTTTCAGTGTTTTCAGGCTGTTTCAGCTCCGGGTTCAGGCTCCTCCACCGTGGCTTCAGGCTGCTCAGGGGCATCTGATTGGTCAGCTGCCAAACGCTGGTCAGCGACTTCTTCTGCGTCTCCTGTTTGCTCTGAATCTGTAGCTTTGGCTTCTTCTGAAGCGACCACTGCAACCTCCTCGTCTTTCTGCACGTCAGGCTCCCCGCTGGCTGTGACGTCTTCCATTGGAAGGATTTTTGTCACAGATTCTGCGAGACAATAAATAAATGAACGACATGTGACTGCAATGTTCAAGAAAGCAAAAAAAAAATGAATGTGTCTATGAATTTTGTTTGCACCCGCTTACCCTTTCGTTTCTGCATTTTGGTTCCAGTACCCGGGGTTTTCATCTTTTCCTTCGGGGTATTCTGGCCAAACACCACATTCCCTTCTGCATCAGTCATATAAGAAGTCACCCCCAAGTCAGGTGTTCCCTCGATGATCTCCAGCTAAGAGGACAAACACCAGAATTAGATGTCACCATGTAAGAAAACCCTTTCCTAGTGACTACCACACCATCCAATGAATGATGTTCACTACTTACCGAGAAGGTGCAGTGAGGTCAGAAACACCAATGATTGCCAAAATCCAGAAACACTTTTATTATAAATCCAGTCTGTCCTCATCAGTGTTCATCTACTGTATTATACTGTATATATTTTAACCTATTTTTTCAGTGCCTCAGATATTTTTGTGTGGATATTTTTGATTTACTTCTATTCAAGGAAATTAGAAATGTTCATCCAAAAATATCCAGGATTCATTTCAGAAATAGGTTTGTCTGAAATTTTCTGCAACTCTCGGGAGTTTTGTGAGGCAGTTTTCAGAAACTTTCTTGCAAAAATGTTCAGGAATTTTCATTATGAACTTTGGGAAACTTTGGTCATTTTCATCAGGAATTTTCCGAACATTTGGAACATCGCAATGGGAATTTTCACAGCAATTAGGATGCAATTTTCTGAAAGTCTTTTTTTGGGAATATTTGGAAAATTTCACGGGAATTTTAACTAAAAAAAAATCAGAAATTTCACCAGAAATTTTCATCAACAATTTTCTGAACATTTGGAACATTGCACTGGGAATTGTCATGAACATTCGGGTATTCTCATAGACAATGTTCATGAACCTATGGGCATTTTCAGAAACATTTGGGGATCAACATGTGAAACTTTCTCTGGGGCGTGTCTGAAAAATCTATGGAGTTTTCAGAAACTGTCAGGAATCTTCAACATGAATTTCTGGAAACTTTCATGAATTCTAACTGCAAGGAAACATGTGGAGCTAAATCAGAAATTGGAGTGGGATTTGTTGTGGAAAAAGACCGTAATTTTTTATGACAGAAAAACATGATGGTTGACGCTTGTGACTAGACAACAGGGGGAAACACTGGTTAGTTTTCTAACATTTACATTCAGGGGAAGCTGAAGTCTTTGCTCTGTGTTTGTGCTCTTAAAGGGAGAGTGTTTGGTGACAGTACAGAGAGGGGTTGTGTCCATGCTGGTGGTTCATCCAATACCACACGACTGGTAGTGAACAAGGTGACTGAAACCAGAGAGTGAACAGTGAAGAGTGGAAGGTTCAAACCAAAGTGAGACAACTCAAAGAGGAAGAGGCGGAGGAGGAAGTGGGGAGGTACATGCTTTTTTTTTTATTAGTCTCATCAACAAAACAGGGGACCAGGAAGTGATGCAATAACAAAAACTGTGTTCTGTAGCAGTTCTTCATGACAGTGACATAGTCAACAACAAATTCACAGATTGGACAGGCATCACAATAATTAATAAAGGACTTTAGAGAGGGTGTATAACAATCACAGTAAAGACAGAGGGGACAACAGTGTTCAGTACAGACAGGGAGGCAAGGGAAGTGACGTCACCATCACAACAATCAAAGGAAGATCTGAACTATTTCCTCTCATGCCATCAGGGTTTTGTTGTCGGCTCTTTTCCTGCTCTTCCTCGGATTAGGTGAATGGATATCTTCAGGCTTCTTTTGCCAACCTGTCTTCATCTTTAAAGCCTTTTCTTTCCATTAAAGGTGAAAACATACAGACTGACATTTTATAATGACTTTTATCCTTTCTCATGAGAAAATCTCATTGTATTGCAGGATAATAATCACTGCTAGTTAAACCAAGAAACTAGCAATAACAAAAACTGCAATAACCTTTTACATGTGTTTCGATGTGTTATCATTGGATTTAAGTGAGTACCTACATATTTTGGATAGTTTGACTCTCAACCACACTCTTGTTTTTTCTTCCTGCACCGTGGGACGTCTCGTTTCAGACTCAGCACCTCAAGAGTTAATTTAATATTCTAAACAAAACATCCAACACATTCCTCAAGCCGTTTTTTTTTTTCCCTTGCGTTTTTCATTTATACATATTTACGACAAGATTTGGACCTCGGCTTTTTTTTACTTTTTCTTGCCGCCTGCCTCCTCGGAGATGAAGACACTTACGGTGAAGTCCCCGCTCTCTGTGCCGTACTTGTTCTTCACCAGGATGCTGTACTTGCCAGAGTCTGACGTGTTCACGGCAGTGATGGTGAAACTTGCAAACTTGCCGGACGCAAACTTAAGGATGATGTGATCATCGGACGTGATCTCTCTGTCGTTCTTCAGCCAGGTGACCTCTGGCATGGGGTCGCCAGAAATGTTACAGGTGAGATTGAGGGCCTGCAAGGGGGAAAAATGCAAACCAATAAAATAAGAATGCATAGAAAATCCTAATCTAGAGCAGATTGAGGTTTAGTAACTACTGTATCTGTCATTATGCTGACTTTAGTGCATGCCGTGTAACATTAGAATCAGCTGACACCGTTTACCTTGCCATCCTGAATAGTGACCACATCAGGCAGGCCTCCTGCTACTCGAGCACGACCTGAAACAAACGATATGAATTATCATAAAACGAGCGAAAATAGTGTGAAGGCACCAAACAGAAAAAAAGCATCAAAGGATATGATGGACGATTTGGGGGGGGACTCGACCTGAGACGAGAAAGTAAAGACTAAAAAGTGAAGATGAAACTTGGAACAATAAATAAATGTCAATATTTATAAATATGCTGGATCATTTCTTGCTGGAAACTTAATCAGTGTTGATACATTTTACAATGTTTCTCTAACACTAATATGTGTCTCTAGTCTGTCTACAAACCCCCCAATGACGAGAGTCCATCCTCTCCGTCTTTTGCCTCAAACAGGCCGTTTTAAACTCCATTATAAAAAAGTATAATAAAAGATATAGTATATAATGTCATCTTTAAGAATGAATATCTGCCTTATCCAGGCCTGAAAGCTCGCATATAAAAAAAACAACATCACTTACTTCTTTCTGCAATAGCAGCAGCTCTAAAGAGGAAGAAAAGGAGGAAGAGGAAACAACAAATCAGGTCAAAGGTTCCCAGAATCAGGGGGGAAAGTTAAGACTTTGTTTCTCAAATCAGAATAACTTCAGGTTTAATTTCACAAAATGTGTTTTTATGCACACTGTGATCATGGCCACATAAAGCTGTTCTGTGTGACTCACTTGAGTCTCTGGAATTCTGCAAAAGCATCGTCGAACGCTGCGAAACAAAAGAAGATTTTAAGAGTCTCAAGAGTTTAATCACAAAGGGAGTTTCTGCCTTTGTACAATGCACCGAATGCAAAACAACAAGAAGAAAGAGTTCCTGCACTTACCTTGTCCAGACAGCTCAACGGTCCTCCTCAGGCCACCTTTTCCATCATTGAACTCGATGGCGTATTTGCCCATGTCTTTCTCTGTGGGCTCTGAGATCTGCAGCCACAGCTGCTCCCCCACCACTCCACTCTTTATACGGTCGGAGAAGGCGATGGCTGAATCCCTGACAGAGAGACAATGAAGGCAGCTCGGTGACACAGAAACAAGACTGCAGGCTGACGAAACATTCAAGGAAAACTGTAGTACACTCATAAAATCAGGCTATGGCACAAGTTCACCATGAAGACAAACAAACTGAGAACCTTCCCCAATTAAAGAAACAGATGTGAAGCGGCTGGTTTAAATAACAAGAGAGGGAACGTACTTGTAGTGCCATGTTACTTGCAGTAAATCATTGTAGTAGCTGACGAAGGTGTAAAGTCGGATCCCTTGATCTGTGCTTGTGATCTTCAGCGGAGTGGAGGAATTGGCTTTGATGAAAAAAAAACATTCAAATATTTATTTTAGATGAATATGAACGAGGGGACCAAACAGTTTGGATACAAAATGTTCCGCTTCTTACCGATAAAACTGAAAACTTCATTCATCAACTCTTTGAAACCTAGAGGACAATAAGAGAACAGTTACGCTCAGTGTTATCTTTCATTCAAGAGGTGATTCTTTTTCTCTACTGCTGACTCTACAACATCACCTTGATCAGTCAAATTCAAAGTGGACGTGTCTTTCCCTCTGTCGTCCTTCAGAACGACCTCGTACACACCGGAGTCCTTCTTAGAAATCTGACCGCGAGAGAGAGAGAGAGAGCAGGAACGTCAGACGGAGCTTCAACATGTGACACCGAACAAGGAATATTATTTGAATTCATCTGAAAAGGCAAGCTTTTCTCTTCTGCTATAGGTGCTGCAGATCACACATATATGACACAAAAGCAAAAAAGCAGACAGACAAACAAACAAACAAACAGAGAGCATTCGTAGGCAGAACAACAAAACCATGAGGAGGGCGTTGGCCCAAGATGAAAACAGAAAACTGATTCCAACATTTAGTCTTCTCCAGATCAGGCTGCCGACATAGTCTTCTGTGTCTGCGGGGAAGTCGCGCTGAAATGGGACACACGTGACATGAAGTTTATACACGTTAGAGAGGCTGAAGGGACGCCATGTCACTGAACGCCACGCGGACAGACGTTTAGAGACGACACAGTGTGATGGGGATGAAGTATGAACGAAAACAGAGAAGAAGAAGACAGTTAGAGGAAGAACGTGATAAATACATTTTAATATCGTATTTTATGTATGATGAGTTGAGACAGGTAATGCTGATTACAAAAATCCCTTAAAGGTCACATATTGTCCAAAATACACTTCACCATGTTTCTCTAACACTAATATGTGTCTCTAGTCTGTCTACAAACCCCCCAATGATAGGAAAAGTCCATCCTCTCCGTCTTTTGCCTGCTCCACTTTTCAGAAAATGTGTGCTCAAACAGGCCGTTTGGAGATGTTCCCTTCATGACATCACAAAGGGCAGTAACCCCTCCCCCCGGTGGGTGACACTCCCACAGCTAGGTGTTTGTTCTGCCCTCTGAGTCTGCCTTCTCACCATAAACAATAGGACATGGAGCGAGAAAGCCAGAGCCACCCAAGCCCTTCCAGAGAGGGGGCGTGGTCAGACACAGCTTATTTACATTTAAAGGTACACACACAGAAACAGCCTGTTCTGAGCAGGGCTGAAACAGAGGTGTTTATAGACATGATCAAATACAGCATCAGAGTGGATTTAAAACAAGAAACTTCCCACACATGTTTTTAAGGAGTTCTGAGACTTATTTACACTGGTTAGAAAGGAGGAGAATATGTGACCTTTAAGATTTTATGACTAAAATAAATAAAAATAATGTTTTAACAACTTACTTAACTCTTCGTCAATGATCCAAATATTTGTGTGCTAGGAGTTCTGCGTTTACATTCATATATGCAAATGAATTAAATGACAATTATACAGCACATAAATATACATTTATATTTATACAAACATTCACAATTTACACAAGTTTGACCTCTCATGCTCTCACCTGAGCTATTTCCAGTTTGAGCACTCCCTCAGTGAAGCCCAGGTTCTCGTCAGCCTTGATCTCACGGCCGTCTTTGTACCACAGCGCCGAGGTGTCCTTCTTCATGTTGCCCACCTGACGTGCAGCACAGGAGATTAAGGGATTTAATTTAACTCTGCTGCAATTTCCTTCAAGAGTGCACATTTTAAAACGTCTACAAAGTTCTGTCTCACCTTGCATTTCAGCACAACGCAGCACTCTGGCGTCACGTCGTAACCCAAATACTCGATGAAGTGGGGACCTGTGACCAACATGGCAGAGGAGGAAATGTAAAATCATGACATGGAAGGAAAACAAAGATGGGGCTGAAACATTTTGGCAATTCATGAATCCCCTGATCAACAGAAAGAAAAAGATGTTTCACTCTGATTTCCTTCCAGGTGTATTTAGAGGAGCCAGGTAGGAGAGCTCTCTGGCGCACACACTCAGGTCAGCGATGGTGAGAAACTTTTGTCCCCATTTTTACCCCAGGCACATCAAGACTGCTGGGTCTTGTTATTTTAGTTTGGGCTGGAGACCACCAGTAGTCCTAGTTTCTGTCTTCTGGATTCTCGTAGGTAGTTCTTTGTGAGGTGCCTTCCCATCTTTTTTTCTTTTTTTGCCAGGTCTCCAGCCCCCTTTTGTTTCTATGTTGTCTTATTTATCCTTGAATACTTGGGGGGGGATTACCTTGTTTTCTGAACCATTCTTTCCTCTGGAACTCCGACTCCTTCTGAAGCTCCTTGAACACTGCAAAGAAAAGAAACAGTCATATAATCAACATTTTATTGGTACACCGTTAAGAAGAACTTGATGAATCTAAACAGTAAATTGGAGCTCTAAATCTTAGCATGTGGCTCTTTGGTTGGTTGCTGTTAAATTACTTCATAACATGCATGTCGTTGAGGATGTTAAGCATACCGAGTTCCTCTCTCTTGGATATTTGTTCAATGTGTTATTTTATATAATATACAGCATATTTAATATTTAATATTTTTGCTATTTTAAGTCATTTAAGAGTCTTGAGTTTTTCACATTCACCAAAACTTGAAGACTATTTTCAGTGTGTGTGTGTGTGTGTGTGTGTGTGTGTGTGTGTGTGTGTGTGTGTAAACCTGACCCTTTCCTGATTCTTCTTAAATGTGTTTACTGCCCCCTAGTGTTCACAACTGACCTCTGCACCATGACTGAACAGGTTCTTGCTGATTCTACTCAGCTGTCTTTGCACTGGAGGCTTGTGCCTAGGCCGTCTATAATGAGGGGATAGGGAACGCTAACACTACTGATCCAACACGCATGTAATGATACTGTTAAATTAGGTCTATGGAGGGCCTGTTCACTTGGCCTTTCAGGGTCAGCCATTTCTGTGAACGGGCCTGACTGGGGCTGCAACTGTTTTCTTGCACCCCTTATTAATAATATGTCTTCTTTTAATATTAGCCACACACTGATTCGCCAAAGAGTTTAGCCTCTTAAAAGAGATTCAAACTCCACAAAGATCTCAGTGAAGTCGAGCTCAATGGAAGTCAGAATAGGAACATCTTTAGGAACATCTTTAGGATATTATTTGTCTCAGCATACCGTCTCCTATCAGTACCAGGCTGGACTGGTTTGTAGCTTTCCCGTCCTGCAGCTGGAAGGTGAAGGTGCCCTCGTCTGCCGGGGTCAGAGAGTCCATGGTCATCTCGATCACACCGGTGTTCTTATCAAAGTTCATCTTGTATTTCTGCGAAACAAATCGACAGAATCACCCAAGAAATGAATTCCATAATGAATATTGTATCACTAGACATTATCGTGACATTATGTGTGATTTGCTTCTCGCTGGCTGACCTCGCCCTGAGAGAGAGCGTTGTCATTGAAGATGTAATCCACTTTTCCATTGGCTGAGATCTTCTCGGCCTGCAGCCAGAAGCGAACTCTCCCCTTCTCCAGCAGCTCCACGGCCAACTCTGACTTCAGCGGGATTACTGCAGAAGAAGAAGAAGAAGATGGAGAAGGGGCCAACTCAAAGAAAACAAGTTTATTCCTTTGTTCATTAATCAACACTAAGAAAGGGGATGGTTTCAACTTCAAGTAAAAAGTGTAAGAGGTTTTATACTTACTGGGGAATTTGTGGTTATGACTGATCTCCAGGAGCCTCTTTAACTCTGTAAAAGACGAGTCATTATTATAAAAGGTCAAAGGAAAAAAAACATTAAATACCATTATTGCACGTTTTTTTTCTGCACTTTGTTATTTACCTTCCTCAGAGAGAGTGTAGCTGGATGAAGCACCGTCAGTGTGAGTGACCAGACATGAGTAAATGCCGATGTCGTCCTCTCCGGGAGTGTTGAAAACAGCTTTGGACCTGCAGGAAATCACAGAAGAGGAATCGTAAATGAGAAGAGAGAGAGGGAGTCAAATCCAAACAGTCTCATGTTAAAAAAAACAGAACAGATTCTGTCATCTCACTTGTTCCCCTTGGTCTCCATGGTCATGCGGGAGGGGTCTGTAAGCTCCTCGTAGTTCTTGGACCAGACAAATTTGGAGTCGGGGGTCATGTCGCTGCATTCAAAGTTCAGGGAGATGATACCGTCGTCATTGATGTCCACAACGATCTCCTTTGTTCCTGTAACAAAGCGCAGTGATATAGGCTATCATTTTCTTTCTGTAAAACAAAACACGACACTCGTAGTTCATCAGACATTTTTAAATACCTGGTTTGGTCACAGCTGAGACGGGCTCTGTCACGTCTGACACATTTCCAACACCTGCTTTATTCTGAGCGCGCACTCTGAACACGTACGACTCCGCCTCCTTCAGGTTCTTGATCTGTTAATGAAATAAAACAACCACATTACACCCCCTCAGCTGCGTCCATGACGCTCTCAGAGGACAGGGTTCAGTCAGAGGAAGATGTCGACCTTAATGTACGCCTTCGCCGTAGCTTGAGTGTTGACTCCTCTCCACGCTTCCAGTGGCGCCTCAGCCTCCTTGATGTCGATGTAGAACCCGTTGACGGGGTCGCGGCCCTGGTACACAGGTGGTTTCCAGAGCAACACCAGGGAGTCATTTCGCACCTCTCTGATCTGCAGGTCGTGGGGCGGTCCTGAGGTCCGAAGAAAGACACACAAAAAACTGCAGGTGGGTAACTTTTCACATGCTTCATTATTTTTCTTGTTCTTGTCTAGTCCATAAAAACAAGTATTTACATGCAGATTGTGTTAATCCTATCAAGGAGTTGAGAACATGAAGATTTCTCCTCATTGATTAAAGGAGATAAAAAAAAGTGAAGTTTCTGACATTTGTCCCTGTGTTTAGTAAAAGTGTGCCATGAACACGCTCTCTCAGTGAACAGGTGGTCTATCTAACCTGGCACAGCTATGGTCCACTCCTCACACAGGAAAGTGTCACTGGGCAGTGATGGGATGCCGACACCCGCCATGTTGGCTGCCCGCACCTGAAACTGGTACTTCCTGTTCTCCTTCAGGTCAGACACCTGAAGGAGAGAAAAAAAAGTGCAGTTGTCCTTTTTCGCTTTTTAAAATCAACTGATTGCTGTTTTTGTTGTTGAATTTAACATCAGCTCACCCTGTAGGCTCTCTCGCTGACAGCCCTGATGTTGGCCTCGTGCCACTTCCCCGGCACGCCATCGATGACCTCACGGTAATCCACAAAGTACCCTGTGATGTCAGCACCGCCGATGCAGGTCGGCTGCTTCCAGCCCAGCACCATGGAGTCACGCACACACTCCAGGACGGAGATGCCAAAGGGTGGAGTAGGGGAGGCTGACAGGACAGAAAACTCCAATTAACACCATAAATCCCTCCGCTGGGGAAACGGATGATGTAATGGGAAACTGAAGCCCTTCGAGGAGGTGATGCTTTTGAGTCCCAAACACATTTGTTACACCTCTTGCCAGCTGCTCATATTAACCTAAAATAGTTCTTTGATATTCTCGTAAATAAATAAAAATGTTACGAGTGTATTGTGACTATTACAGGCTGTGAAGATGGGGCGCCGGATAGTCTAGCGCTTATTTCACACGCCCCATGTACAGAGGCTATTGCCCTTATAGCAGCGGCCATTGGTTCAAATCAGACCTCAGTCCTTTGTTGCATTTCATCCTCCTCTCTCTCCTCCTAACATTTCCTATATCTCTTCAGCTGTCCTGTCTAATGAAGGCAAAAATGGAAAAATGGATACAAAATCATACCTTTAAAAAAATGCTGTAAAGCTTCAGTGTCCCATTAATACAAATTTGAATGCAGGTATTTATTAAAGTTCACTCTCCTTGGTGAAAAAATCTCAAGTCACACGTGGGAAAAAAGTAAATAAATACCTGCTGTAAATGAATGTTGTCAAACCCATAACACAATTTAACACCTTTAACCTCTAAAACAGGCCTTTTTATTATGATTTGTACTTAAAGGTATGGTTGAAGTTTGTGGGAAGTAGACTTGTTCGCAGTGTTGCTCGTCAGTTAGATAACAACCTTTGTATTTTCTACACATGAGGCTACAGCCAGAGGACGTAGTGTGAAGATGGGAAACAGGAGAAGTGCCAGACTTGTTCTGTCTGAACCACAACATCTCTTTCTTACACATCTTACACTTTTTTTGTACTTAGTTACTATCTGGTAAATCATTTTGTATATTATTTTGTAAATAATAATAAACTTTCTAGGGTAGACAAATAGGTATGTCAGAGAGGTGTGCTACCAAGAAGGACTCAGGTCACAAGTGTCAAAGCGCTTGTGTTGGTTGGATGTGTGTGTGGTGTGGTGTGTTTGTGTGTGTGTGTGTGTGTGTGTGTGTGTTACAGTGCTCCGAGAACTCAATGTGATGGCTGGATACTGTGCCAGGTGACAGAGGCTGAGTCACCATGTAAGGGAGTTGTGGGGTAATGGGAAAGTGGTAGCCTTCGATTGGCAAGCTGTGACTGTGTTGAGTTAAAAAAAAGTCTGGTTATGTTTTAAAGTGACTTACCTTGGAGAGAACAGCACATGTAGAGCACTTCAACGACTGTTCATTGATAATAAGTCAGTCATGTAAATGGTGAATTGTGAAGTCAGGGTAGAAAATAAGTCAGGGGGGGCTTTTTTTTTGTATTTTGTAGATGATAAAGAAAGATTTCCATCCCTGCTTGTTGCTCACCTGCAGAATCCCTCCTGGGCCTCACTGTCCCCCGATTAGCTGGAGCATCTACTGAGAACTTACGCGTCTGTTCGACCTCAGGCTCATTGACTGTGTGATCCTGAACCTCAGCAGGGACGGGGTCTAACTGTGCAGCTGTGTCTATGTCAGTAAGTGAATCAGAAACTGAGTCTGACACGGACTCTGAGACCAGGTCTTTTGCCAGGTCAGGGGCCCAGGACACGCTGCCTCTCTTGCCCCCCTTTCTTTTAGTCTCTGCAGGGTCGGGCCCTGTGAGGTCTGAGCGAGGAGCCCCGGCCCCCTCCCTGGCTTCAGTGTCAGTCTGAGCTTTATTGCGCTTAGTGTCAGGGGGGAGCTGGACAGTGTCATGCGTGCCCGTCCAGCGTGGCCTGTGCTCAGTTAGTTGGCCCACGTTACCCCCCGGCCCCATCTCCGGCAACACACCATGAGGGATGCCGCCCCCTACAGGAGTTAGCAGAGAAAAGCAAAAGAGTTTTGAAAGAAAAACAAAAAAACAGGAAAAAACATCCGTTCACACAAGTTCTTCTCAGTCACACTACATTCAGAGAGCAAGAGGAAGACGAGCCGACACGGAAAGAGAGGAAGAAATACTCAGTACATCTAACTATATCTAGCACAGTAAAATGTCTTCATCTGACTGGGAGAAGAAAATGAAGACAAGATGACCAACGAGTGACATCTGAGTGAGGAGGTGAGCAGATTTTATTTGGGATCATGAGAGAATGCATGCAAGAGACGATACACAGGCGGTGAGGGTGAATGTGCGGGCTTTGCGCCGACCCTGTATGAAAAAACACTGCTTTAGTAACAACGGCAACGTGTTTCATCACCTCTAAGATATCCTCTGAAAAGTGCAAATAACAGGTTGATTGCTGTAGCTCAACAGGGTCTAATGGTGCGTTCCATTTTACCTCAGGGCTCGGCTCTCAGAGCTGGAAATTACAAGTTAACCGCGTTCCAATTTGGACAGGCAACATGGACGCCTCCAGGAATACCTTTTTTTTGATAGCTGATTACCAGACGATAACAACACAATAAACGGGATAGTTGTCTCCAGATAGAACTTGCACGATCCTTTCGGTGTGATTGATTTAATGACACTAAAAGACGACTAAGCTGCTAATAAACACGATAATTACAGCTTCAACTTTACAGTCCATGGCATGCACGTAGCAGCCATGTTGGATTTTAACTCGGACTTTTCGAGTTAGAATTATGACTTCAGGGGGGCGTTTCTGAAGACGTATCAGATAGGTAACTTAAATTTCCCAACTTCTATATTAAAATGGAACACACCATAACCCATATGAAGCAGTGTAATTCAGTGTAATTTAGCTGTAAATAGAAAATGGAGTTAATAGGTAGAAATAGAAGAAGGAATAAAGCATCCCATTCCATTCTTGGCAACGAACGAAGAAGAAATGACCTCAGTAGAAATGTCCGCCTGTTTAACTCTGCACAGAAATACATTGGCAGTGTTGTTAACTATGTGTTTTTTCATAAGGGCAAACAGAGCATGCTGCTCAACACAAAGCTGGCCAGTGAATAGTGACATTCAAAGGCTAAAAGATTAAGTTGATTTTAATGTTGAGAGTTGTTAGGGGACACGTGCAGGAGACTGAGAGAGCATTGCTGGCAGAACTACAGCAGCAGAATTGATCTGTTTCACACAGTCTGCGTAAGGCCTGGACTAGTTTCATATTCTAATGTATTTATTTTAGATTGTTGGAAAAAATGAAATGAAGCCTAAGTCACATCTGGAAAGCGTTTGTCTTTGTTTTTCTCCATGCAAAACGAATATTGCAAAATAAATGATTGACTGTAACTCTGTAAATGTATTCGATGATTTGTACAGAAGTAAAATTTCGACCTACAACTAGAGTTTTTCTATTTTCAAATGTTTCTGTTTTTACTGAAGTTGATAATTTCACATAAAATCGAATATAATAAACTGTGATGTGTGTAGTAAATCCAATCAGTTAGTTATGACCAAATCATTTTCAAATAGGACAAACTATCTCGTTGTAGTTTTAGTCAATTGGAAAGTATTGGATTGAGCAAGCAGCAACCTCAGGTCTTCAAAAATGAAGCCAATGTGGAAGTGCAAAATCCTGCAGTTCGTCGAGTCGAGACTGGCTCAAGAACCACCAGAAGTCACATACATACCCAAGGCAAAAAAGCCGTAAAAGCCGAGATTTTGCAAAAGAAATTCATCCTGATAGTACAAAAGAGCCATAATTGTCAAATGTTGCCGAGTTTGTATCCAGTTATTTATGGTTAACTGACCTAACATGTTTATTGTTTAGTTAAGAATCCTTTAGAGTCTGGTCTTTAAAATTCATTCAAATAGCAAACAGTACAATTCCACTGCCAGGTTAGCTAAGAGGTTAGGACAAGAGAAAGACGGAGCAGTTTAAGGGTACCGGTGGGGTGGGAGAGGTGTGTGTGGATACCTTTAGCACCATGTGGGGTTGCCGACACATCTTGTGCCCAGGATAGGTGGGGAAAATGGGGGGATGATTGTGGTGGTGGTGGTGGTGGTGTGTGACACTGGGCTGGTTTGTAACAACCGCTGAATTGGATCGCACTGACCCAAATTAGAGGAAGTCTACAAGTCCTGACCCTGACCCCGCCTCAGGCTGTGCAGGGAGGAGGAGGAGGCGGAGGAGAAGGATGGGGGAGGAGGGTGGATGTAGCTGGACAGGGCGTAGGTAGGTGGGGCACATAAAGTGCAAAATAACGTGACAGGGTGACAAAGTGGAACCACGGAGGAGAAAGTGTGGGAGTACAGATGCTGATGATATAAAGAAGTGAAGACAACAATGGTGACCTACAACATCATGTTTAAATAACAAAGCTTCTTCTCTACATGTAGCTGTGAGTTAAAGGAGATTTCCACCTGAAAAACTAATCATTTAAAAAAAACAGTCTGCGGTGTTAAAGGAGCAAATAGTGACCTTACTGTATGATCAGACATTAAGGAAACATGCTATGTTGAAGTGCTGGCTTCTCTGACAACAATGCAGCAGCCAGTATGTCCTCCTTCTAACTTTAGATTCTGCTCCTGAATGCTCTGGATTTGTTTGGACCAGTTATCAGGTCAACAGGTGTTGCAGCGATGGAAGCGGGCAAGAGAAGTGGTTCAGATAGAAGTGATTGTACCCGACCTAAAAAGCCTCTGCATGTTTCTAAAAAGCTCCACGAGCAGAAACGTGCTCAAACTAGGATCAATATTGGAGATGCTTTTGAAAAATGGAAAGAGGCTAGAACACAGAAAGGTTTACAGACCGATGGCTAAACACCACCACATGGCGACCTGCGTGAGCATCGACTCGAGAGAGGAGGGGGCGGGGGGGGAGACAGCGCTCTACAATGTTTTGAACATGGACTGCAATACCCATTTTAAACACTAGGTGTCAGAGTTACATATTGCTCCTTTAAATTTGGCTGCATTGTAAAGGATGCTGTAATACCTAGAGTTTGTTGCACCTGAGTTCAAAATTGCAGAAATGTAAGCTACAACACCAGCAGCTGTTTTTTTTTTTATGAAATGGATGGATATTTCCTTTAAACCACAGAAACCACTACAAATCTCTATCTTCTGACTCCTATTGTATCATCTCATACCGCGCTCAGTCTCACTCACCAATAGCTGCTTTCACCTCCACAGGCTCCGACTCCGGCGAGAACTGGCTGAGCCCCGCTGCGTTCACTGCTCTCACCCTGAACACATACTTCTCTCCCGTCATCAAACCGTGACAGATGAACCTGCAAATGTGTTTGATAAAATATGTCAGAGGTCAGTATGTTGCATTATGATCACTGGGGGAAAAGGAAACAGCAGTTATTCTACCTGGTAGCTTTCACGGGTTTGTTGTTGCACGGATTCCACTCGTTGCTTCCTACAACACTAGTCTCGATGTAATATCCCACCAGCTCTTTGGCGCCTTGGGATGCTTCCCAAGACACGACGACTGATGTGTCCGTGTTTCTGGTAGGGACCACTTTTCCTGGTGCCGATGGGATATCTGTGGACCAGAACGTTTCACATTTTTTTGTGTTGATAACTTAGAAAGTCACTTTTTTTGTTGTTGCTGCAGATGTGATAAATAAACATATGTGTTGATTTTCTGACCGAGCTTGTCGCCAACAGTGGTGGCATCAGTTGGGTCAGACGGCTCTCCGACGCCTGCAGTGTTGCAGCAGCGGACGCGGAAACTGTAGGATTTCCCCTCGGCGAGATCGAACAGCGCGAAACGAGGAGACTTGACTGGGATCTCTGTGTTCACCCTCTGCCAGCTGTCTGTGCCCGAGACACACTGACAAACAGGTGACAAATCGTGTAAGGTGTTAGAGTGCATCTTCATTGAAATTGTAACATGTAGGAATATGTTGTGATATACATCATTCACCTTTTCCACGTAGTACATGACACCCTCAAGGCCTTTCTCTCCAGGTGGCTTCCAGCTCAGCACCACATAGTTCTTGGTAGCTTCTGTCACCTGCAGATCGAGAGGTCTGCCAGGAACGATGCCCTCTGATGGATTAAAAAAAAAAAAGGACTTTAGTCCCTTAAACATATCAGCTGTGCAGCAGAAAAAGGACATGTATGTGACATTTTAGTCACTTGTTATAAGTAATGGATATAACTGATGGAAATCCCACCTGCAGGCTCCTCCTCTGTGACAATGATTTGGCCGGTCCAGGGAGCAGAGGTACCTGACGACAACACAAATTAAATATTTGGTTTATGAATCTGTATTTCATTTCTTTTTTTTTGCTCCAATGTTAACTTCAGCAGATCCATTCATTTAAAAAAAACTGTATTTCTGGCCACAATTTCATTTATAAAGATGAGACAAAAACCCTTTTACCCCAGCCACACTCACATGCACACCTATAGTCACCAGTTAACCTAACGAGCACGTCTTTGTACTGAGGAAGAAAAGGTACCTGCATGCACGGGGAGAACATGCATATCCACACAGAAAGGACCTGGCCGATTCCAACCATGAACCTTCTCAATGGTAGTCTGCAGACCTCACTCGACAAAAACACCACCTTAACCCTGGAAACCTGTATCTAAGAACTTTGTTAATAAAGCTCTGTAAGCATGAAGAGACTGACTGGGCTCTGTTGGACAGTACCTCTCATGCGTGCACGGTCAGCCGGATCCATGGCGGCAACCGGCTCAGAGACTCTGGACGGGCGACTCATCCCGCTCTTGTTGACAGCACGCACTCTGAAGGTGTAGGAGCGTCCCTCCACCAGGCCGGTGACGGGGAAACGGGCAAACTTAACAGGGGTGTCATTACACTGGATCCAGTGGTTAGTTCCAACCTCACATCTGTGCACAAACAACAAAAAATGTTTTAGACAATTAGCTCCTTAGTCTTTCAGGAGGTAGGAGGTTAAAACGGGAAACCTGAAAGAACATATTTCAGATCATCACAGAGTTTCTGTGTCAAATATTATTGGCAAGGATCAATAAAACTAAAGAGTGAAGAAAAAGATTATATCTAGAAGCCGCTTTTTTAATTTTCAGGATTTCCATACTTTGGAATAGCTATGAGCGAAAGGTTTTCCACGTCTATCTTAATATTGTTTATACTCATTACCTATTAATTTTTTTTAATATTCTGTATTTTCTGTAATGCAGAAATAAAATCGCCAAGTCTTCGGGAGGTTTGATCCAGGAGGCTCCTGCTGTGACATGATTGAGAGACATTTTTAGCAGTGACATGGAAGTCAAGTGACCTGTCCACAAAGTAGCCCAGGATGGACTCTCCACCGTCGACAGCTGGCTGCTTCCATGTAGCGATAATGTAATCCTTGTTGGCATCCAGACAGCGCACATCCAGAGGGGCACCTGGAGCGCCTTCAACCTCCGCATCAGCATCTAACACAAACGATAACAACAAGGTAAGAGATGTGTTTAATTCCAAGTTAAATGTTTCTCTATAATGAATGATACATTTGAATGCTTGGTTTTAAAGTGAGTGTGCCCTGTGCTGAACTGTGTAGCTGCTGAGCTTCATGCCAGGAATGTTTCTGGTCCTCAAGTCAAACACGAGCCGAGAGGAGTCAGCGGCGAGAGGACCGAATTAGCAGCAACCCGCCCCGCAGTGAAAGGGGATAAGAGGGGTGACTCTTAAAGAAACATGCAGTAGAGGTAAAGCTAGGGCATTCCATACTTCACACAAAGAGCTTCATCATAAAGTAAGAGCATGTATTAACTTCCACATGTGTTCAAAATATCCTGTATGTATAGAAAAATCAACAGTTTCTTTCTTTTCAGAATGTAAACTTAATTGTTCTTTTGATAGGCTTATTTTTAAGGCGAGGGAGAGGTATCCAAACAGGACAAATAATTAACTGAAGAGTGTGTTTACATACAAAGTTCAGCGAGGAAACTGGGCAGCCTATTGTTTCTCCTTGAAGCGGATATTTCCAGCATCTCTCTGAGCTCACTGCCAGACTCATTCCATCCCTAATCTCTCTGAGAATAGCCCGCCAGCAGCCCGGCTCATATAGGGTTTTGTTTTTGGAGACTCTACCTGGGGAACAACAGGGTCTGCCACCTGGGATGTTCATACCAAACATTTGTAAAAAAAAAAAAAGCTCTAAAGGTCAGATCGTCTCTGAAGGCAGCATCTCCCTGACCGCTGCTTTTTTTTCCACTGTAATCAAACAGACGCCAGGAAACTGCCGATCTGTGTCATGTCTTTTAGAGATCCTATTTAAAAACCACTTAATCGCTTCACTATTAAATATGTTGTTGTCATGAGGTGATGGATGACTTGCTGCGTCGACTTTGACCTTGATCTGATGACAGAAACAAAGTTGCACTAAGCTTGAGTTGACAGGGTTTGAATTCAACACATTCGCAATGCTTTATGAATTTAAAAGGTTAAGGACTGTTTCCAAACTTGAATGAAGTGAGACCTGATGGTCAGTCAATCCTTGGAGTCACTGAGGGATAGGCTTACAGGCAACGGTAGACCAGAATCTACGTAGTTATTTAGGAAAGTAGGCGGTCAAATGTGTTCCTAAACACCCCACAAAGAAAAACTAGGTCAAACAAAAGATCCATCCATTCATTATCTTTACCGCTTTTCCATTTTGGGGTCACTGGGGGCTGGAGCTGATCCCAGCTATCATTGGGCGAGAGGCGGGGTTACACCCTGGACTGTTCACCAGCCAATCACAGCGCTGACATATAGAGACAGACAACCAGCCACACTCACATTCACACCTACGGGTTGATTTAGAGTCAACAATCAACCTAACGGACATGTCTTTGGACTGTGGGAGGAAGCCGGAGTAACCCACACATGCACAAGGAGAAAATGCAAACTCCACACAGAGATGTCCTATCCGACGGGGACTCAAACCTGGAACCTCCTCGCTGTGAGGCAACAGCGCTAACCACTGCATCACCGTGTCAAACAAACAGAATTTAGACTCAAAGGGTTGTGGTCGAAGGTTTCTGGTAGTATATATCGAACTGTATATTAAGATGGACGAAGCTACGGCTGTCTACGAGTGAAGCCAGATTATTTAGAGCTCCTCCTGCTGACAGGTTGCAGTACTGGTCATAAACCCCGCCTCTGCCATGTTTACAGAACGCATGGTTAACACAGAGGTCAAACTACAAAGTTAAAACACAAGTCAAATACATTTCTGTTCAAACCTGGACTCTGTCGTGGTAGTCATTGTCATGCTGATTTATGTCCAAGCGTTCATTGTTCTGAGTCATTTTGCGATCATTAGTCTGAGTCATGGGGAGTCATCTAACATCTAAAAGACAACACGCACCTCTGACGAAGACATAGGCTGAGTAGGTTTCATATCCAGACTTGGTGGTGACACGCAGCGTGTAGAGCCCCTCGTCCTCTTTGTTGAGGTGTGTCAGCGTCAGTGTGGCTCGATCTCCGCTCCAGTGCATGTGGTTCCATTTAGAAGGAGACAGCAGAACATCTGGCAAAAATGACAAGAATCTCTCATGTAATATGCATTTATCCAAACCAAATGAAGGCATGTGAAAAACATCTTCCAGATCAGATAAAGAATACATTCAGGGATCTGTCTGCTTACCATCTCTGTACCACTGGATCTCTGGCTGGTAGCGGTTCAGAGCAGGGTAGATGATGACCGTACATCCTAGACTCATGGTCTCCCCCTCTCTTCCAAATGACACACCGAACTTATCAACAATGTGAGTCTTGAAGGTGATGCCATACTCGGACACCGGGCCATCTACAGAGAAACATTAACGTCAAGGTCAGACAAGAGACAACAGTTATGTTTCCAGCTCAAGTGGAGGAACGTTATCATCTATACAATTTTCATCAAAAGTCTCCAAAATGTGAGCAATAAGCTGGATCCAAACTTTTCAACCAGGCAGAAAAATGTGGAGGAAAGAACATGTACCAAGAGTAAAAACAACAACAAACACAAACACACGAACAGTGACTAAAAGAAAAATGACACAATCAGTGCTCACAAAAAAGAAGTGGAAGAGGTGTGGAAACGTGTTGTCATGCAAAGACAGTGATACACATCTGACATCTTGTTTTAGGAGCCTAAAACTTCAGAAAGTTACGGCACAGCTCTGTAAAACAAATAAGCTACGGCTATAGCTTCAGGAGTTCATGAAAAATCTTGCACAATCTGTCAAACACATCAGAACATAAGCTCACAAGGTTGCTTATAATTGCAACATTGGTAAACACACAAAATGGAACTAAAAAATGCAGACTGATGACTTCAATAGGAAACCTTGAAATGGACATTTCTACACACACAAGAGTGGCCATGCATGGACAAGTACTCCGTGAAAACATAAAGTTCACCAACACGTGTTCAAACCAGAGTCCTGTGACCCTTTTACCTTCAGTACTGCCACCTGTATTGTTGCCACAGCATCAAGAAAACAAAAAAGTTGTTAGTGCAGAAGCACCCATTGTGATCCAAAGCCCCCAACCCAACCCTCCACCTCCAACTTCTCATTGCAGGTCAGTTATGTTGGTGCAATCATCCATAAACCAACAAGATGAATGTTATTATACTGAACCAGTTTTAACATCAAGTCAGAAGGATTATTTTAATGCTGCAGTATGGAGCTTATTTACCTTTTTAGCACTGTTTTGGTTTGTTTGCCAGAAGGTTTGCTGTTAAATGTCATTGCTCTCATTAAAGGTAGAGTCAGTAACTTTTTCCTGAAAAAAATGAATCACAAACTTATACAAAAGTAATGCGGCTCAATCATCACTTCTGGGCCTCCCAGGTGGTGACTGTGTCTGCAGAGACCCTGTCCTCTGACTGGATTTTACTGTTCTGCTTTGTTTTTGTTGACAAGGGACGTTTCTGAGCGGGGAGCTGGTGTGTTCCCTCAGCTAATGACAACACTCAGGTGAGTTTGTGAGTGGATGTAATTCAGCAAATAGCGGCAAAGAAGAGAAAATAACGCCACAAAAATAAAACTCTTTCCCAAACGAGAGTGAACCTTTGGTAGCACCAGTGGTTAGCTTGTGCTAGCGTCAATAGCTCACAGTGTAGGTAAAGCAAACGAACATGCTAACCCTGCAGAGAGCGTTGTAACGGTCAGAGTATCGTTGTAGTACCACAAATCGGCACAAGGTGGTGCCTGTGTTATGTTTTGAGCGTGTGATGAAAAGAAAGTTGTTACTCTGACAGCCATCTTCAAGATCAGTGAATAAAGCGTCTCCACGGTGATATGTTCGATATTAAGTATAGAACTAAAGTGTCATGAGAAAATCCCCGCTCTGTTGCCTGTCAACTATCTGATGCTAACCAGCTATCCCGGGACTTCCGCTAAAAGCTACCTGCCGCTAGCTTCTCCACCTGTACCAGCCACGTTACAGTGTGCACTCCTGGGGGTGATTAGCGCAGTTTGAATGTTGTGTTTACAAGCCGGAACGAACAATGCTACTGACTCTACCTTTAACCTTGGGACAAGCAACAGAGGTCAGGTGTCTTCAGCAAATACACTCAAAGTAAGCAACTGTGTGGTTCATGCATAGCATCAAACAACACACCAAAATAAATCTACTTGCTAATGAGCAGAAGTGACATCTTGCAGCTACAGTAACAGATGTGTTCCTCACATGTTTGTGGGGACCAAAACAGAGGTTAAAATAAGGAAAGGGAATTCATGAGTTGGAGAGCTGGAAATAAAACTCTCTATGCTCTATGCTAACGTTAATCAGAGGCTGCATTATTATGTTTAAATAGGCAGCTGTATGCTAACACGTTGCCTTAATAACATACGATAAAAATGTATATAAGAAAATACAAACAAAGGGTGAATTCACACTTACGTCTGGGTGCTGGCAGGGACTCGTCAATTTCACCCTTAAACCCTGAAGAGAATACCAGAAGTTGGTTTTAACACATACAGCATCATTTCATGGATCATTTTACTTACAACAAGATGTTAAAAGGTCAAAGGTATATTTATTGTCCCCACAGGGAAATTTGTTTTTAAAAAAAAGGATGTCAACTAAGGATATACCACCTGTCACATTACAGGTTGGCAGGCGTTTATGTATTATGGTACTGAAGTTACATTTGGCTTCTACCCTTGGGTTACAGTGAACAGTATGGCAAGAGAACATGACAAAAACCATTTTGAGACCTGGTAGTGTCAGGAGCTTTCGTGTGTGATTGCTTAAATACTTGGTGAGACCTACTTTTAACAACAACGGATGCAAATGCAGACAGCTCTCCGTTGGCGTTCATGGCAGAGACACGATACTGCGCTGTGTCATCAAAGTCACATCTGAAAGAAAGAGGAGAGCAATCAGCTGATCAATGTTCATGATGCGCACATTTCTCGCAAGGATTAGCATGTACACTGCCCTTCCCCCACCTCAACCTCGGCCCTCCCAAGCATGTAAATTATACCAACTATGTCAGCCCTGACTGTGAGGCGTTCAATGACTCCTGGACAGGAATACTCTGGCTGTAAATAGATACCACCGGTGATGTCATCTGCACTAGGGTGGTGGTCTCAGAACATGAAAGTACCTGTTGTTTGCTGTACACAACGGAAACAACATATAGGTAATATATATTCTAGAGTTAGGCAGGTCTGCTTTTGTATCTTGTCTCTTGTATTATATTAACTTCCTGTTGTATTCTTGGGTTCTCTTGTTGTTACACCCAAGCCCTCTTTTTTTATTTGTATCATACCTCTTCTCTATTGTTGTTTGTACCTTAGCACCAATTGCAAATAAGGTTTAAAGTAAAACAATGCTGTTATCTGATTGTTTGGTTGATGAACTCAAAGTTGAATTTGTTGTAGCTATCTTAAGCCGTTATCTTTATTTGTGATAGCCTGAGAAACAGTCACACTCAGAGTCTGATAGTGTCAATCTGTTGAAACTTAAGCAGGGACAAGTATTGTCTGTTGTCAGGGGTGTGAGACTTTTGACTGGGGTGGCCAATCAGATTTCGAGGGCGGCCCAAGCCCCCCCAATGCCCCCTGGCCAGCCCTCTGGACACACCCCTGTATGCTGCTGTGCTCTCTTCTTTTTTCACTTTCTTCCTTTTGAACTTTTCTGTTTTGATCTTTTATTCACTCTTCTAGGGAGGGATGTTGCAAATTAGCATCCGATATAAACACTATGATACTGGCTTTGGATTGGATAAGTGTTTTCAGTTTTTCTGTGTATATTGTATCTGTCCTTATCGAATAATCCACAAATAAATAAGTAGCTTTGGGTCTTTACGTTTGGCACAGTCCCAATTTAAATATGTAGCTAACGCTAAAGAAAAAGCTACTGAGCTGTTTAGTTTGAGACACAACAAAATTCAAACTATTTTTTTAAAATACAAATATTAATATGTAAATTGTAACAAAACTAATAAAATAAGATACTATAAAATAAGATAGCTGTTTAGGTCGCTTTGCAAAGAACATTCGATAACAGATTGGCAATAGTGTCAGAGTTAGCAGAGAACAACGTCCTATCTTACAAAAACCCCGTTAACTAAAAGAAACGAATGGCTTTTCTTTTCATGTGGCACTAGCCTCTGTGGGAATATGGCTCAAAGCCCATTATAAAAAGTAAATTATTTTATTGTCTGTCATAATCTCAACTGAAACGCCCAGAGAAGCATATCGCGGCTAACAAGCCAAGCTAATATAAGTTTATAAGTTTAAGCAAGCTAGGTTGTATGGAAATTGGTTCGACTTTTTCCCTTGGATCTACAAAATCCATGACGTTGGAAACAAATATTTTGGAGTATCTATTCTGAGAACTGTGAGCAGAAGAAGGTCCACCTACTTGTTAATCTCCAGTGAGTGCACGCTGTATCTGCTCTCAAGTGTATACTTGCCAGGGCAGGCCATGGGGTCAATTGCCACATTGTTTTTGTACCTTGTAGTAAGAGGCAGAAAACATGAAAAAATACAGACCAGAGGAAACAGGAAGAACTTGAAACAGATTAAAGAGTCAAGAGGAAAATAATAAAGCCATGAGAGATGGGAAACAAAGGTAGGAAAGGATGTATAGGAGGAAGTAAGGACAGATTTCAGGTTAAGTCATGGTCATTTAAGTCGGTCACCTACCAGACGACCCTTGGGTCCGGCCAGCCAGTGACAGTGCAATGCAGTCGCACACACTGCTTCTCCCACACGGTGTGGGAGCGTGGTTTGATCACAAACTCCGGGGGATGCATCAGGCTGTCTTCGTTCATACGCTTAAAGTGTTCCCCGTGTTCATGGATCTACAAACAGGAGTAGCTTTTAAGCTTTGAATTGTTCAGTATACTTGTATCTTTGACCACCATAAAAAACATTTTAAAGCCCTCATAATTTCAGCAGAAATTCACAATGCATGGCTGAAGCAAAAACAAAGCTCTGTCATTCACAATTTGAACAAAATGTCAACATAACATATTTGTTTCACACATGCATGACAAATGCACAAGTGCTTTTCATAATGTCCCATGAATAGTTTGGGGCGTTGAGGACCCGACTACTTTTGCGTCTCATTACTCAACACATAATATGACAACACCATTGGGACACTGCTTCCCTGTGTCTCAAGAAATACGATCTCCTGAGGAATTTGCCACCCATTAGTAAGGCTATCTGGCAGAGTGGAGACAGATTAATACAGCGAGGGGGCACTGTGGCTGTTATGACGCTCAATGAATGGTCGAGTACTACTTCACATTATTACACAGGGGACATAAACAGCTCCCCTGTGTAAGGAGTAGTAGTTACCACTTAGCCACAGTCACTTGATATTCCTTAGAAGTACTGCAATTAATTAGACTTAGTTATGGATCTATGCAGACAACATGATTGGGTTTAATTGCCTAATATTACATGGGATGGACTTTGGCGTTTCTTAATTGGTCTAATTTGAAGTATTTAGAAGTAACACGAGCCGGTCTGTGGTGTGACGAGGGAGAAAGGCCTGATGGGATATGTACAACATGTCATGAAGTGGAGTTGCCAACTGTAACATCAGAAGCAACAAAATAATCTCTGAAATGTTGTAAATACAGAAATGCTCCACACTCAACAAAGGCCGCATAACGTCATGAAACAGGAAGGTCATCTGTGATGTCACAAGAGCCAAAAGCCGTACCATGATGTAAGGCCTTGGATGCCATGAAACAGGATGTTCTCCTGTGATATCATCATTAACAAACAAAACTAAACAATCTGCATGTCTTTTGAGGAAATGGTTTACAGAGATATCCTGGTTTCGCATGAAGGGCATGATTCTAAATACACATAAACTACAGTAAGGACACTGATGTCACCGGGTCACAATTATGCCACTACTCTTGTAAAATGAAGCAGCTCTCCCATTTCAGTTTAAAAGTTTATGGCTTCACAATCTGACCTCAAAAGTTCCAAACTGACCCTTTTATTCAGAGAGATACGTTCGGCTGTTCCGCGCATGGCCTCCCTCCTAGAGATCAGCTCCGACCTCTCCATCTCCATCCCACTGGTGAACAAATCCCTGCCAGCCATGTACGAGGCCGTGTCCCTCACCCTCGCTTCCTCTGTATGCGAAAGCCCAGTAGCAAACTCTTGACTGGTAGGTTGTCGGGAAGAGCCATGGAAATAATCGGAGCACATATCATATTGTTAAAACTGAAAGAACTTGTATGCCAAACATTCTCAGAGTTCCAGTTTAGTACAGTGAAGAGTTCATTACCTGCCCCTGAAGATCGGCACTACATAGCCGATGATTTGGTTCTCTTTGTCCACAGCCAAGTAAGTTGGCTTTGCTCTCTTTGGCACGGGGCTCAGTCTGCTTGCCTCCAGCCCAGAATATGAAGACACTTTAAGTCTGGGACACATATAGAATAGCATCAGCCTGACACTCAGCCAGACACTGCCACTGATAATGTAACATCAACATGTGGGGGGATGAAGCCGGAGTGAAGTATGAGTTGTAAATGAGGGTTCAGTGGGAAAGTAGTGAAAATGGTTTAGTTTTGATCATTTAGAAGTTTCCCACCCCAAAACTTAAACTTCTTTATAAATTATTAAGACCGTCTGATACCCAAAAAACAAGTTATTTAAAGCTGCTGTAAGGAACCTTTTGTGGTTAGAGGCCTGCAGTGGACGAAGCCGTACTTTTGCTCATTTTGTCCCCTATATTGAAGGTCTCAGTCTCATCTCGGAATTAAAAGCATTTTTACTTGGTCTTGTTTCAACTCAGACTGGGCAGACTCCGGATTTCAAATCAGGACCACCACTGACAGGCTATTTAATTCACCGTCATTATAGAAGGTAATCGCTCTTTTCTAAAAGAACAAATAACTGCAATTCATTCTAAGTGAGTGACACACCAGCTACACACAAGATAATTATTTTCCATTGATATTTTGTCTCGGTCTCGGCCTGCGTTGGTCTTGGTCTTGGTTTTGTCTCGGTCTCGGAGCACTCTGGTCTCAGGTATGTCTTGGTCTCAGTAAGTGTGGTCTTGACAACAACACCACAATAAAACGTATCACTTATCAGGAATATTTACTGTAGAAAATGTCAAAAAGGCTGTTACCGCAACGGTCAATGGTCAATCACTTTGTCTGACACGTACTCTAAAGAAATAATCCAGAAATAATCAACATTAATCCAAATACTCTCGTTTGCTTTTGTAGTTCATAAAGAGGCTTCATTATTGAATTGCTGTCTGTTTCATAACTGCCTAAAAACTCCTCACAGGAGCTTTCATAGATAACAGACAAGAAGAACCCCTTTGTTACAAACTTTGATGGTAAAACAAACCAAAGAGGCAAAAAAGATCCACACACCAATGAGCTCCCTCCCAAAAGACCTATCAACAAGCGACGCTTTGAGCCAACATGCTCCTCGCTAGACTCGCTAGACTCCTCGTTATTTTGCCTCTATTCATTTTTTGGGATCTGGCATCTACTTAGGTATGTGCGTGTCTTTTTTTTTTACTTTTCTTTAACACATAGCAAAGACACATTTTCTGAGAGTACACTGTAATACAGACCAAACCACATACATACCACTTGCAAATCATGAAATACACTGCAATATCTTTTTTTCAGCGATTACTAGAGTATCAAAAGTCTTTTTTAATGGATTTGAGGTCAGACTCAACATACTTTGTCAGAAGAAAAGGTATTTAAAGCTTTCAGACGGTTGGGGGAGGGAGCTCAGGGTATGAGATAACAAGAACCTGATGAGAATGCAGGGGTTGAAAGGGGTCAACTGCCCTCATCTTTCTTGTATCTATTGTACCATTTACCATCCATTAAGCATTCCAGGATCAGGGCTGCAACAACTTAACTGAAATCTGATCAAGTTATGTCACATAACAAACCCAATGTTCATGTCTACATAAATCCATTTATATCCCTGCAATAACAACTTCATCATAACCACCCCGACTGTTAAATCGTCCAACACTTCTCAATCCTTCTTCCCTAACCGCAGCACAGATTTGTTGTCTGACCAGCAGCGAGTGTAAAGGCCAAGATCGGATAGTGTTAGTAAAACCTAAGCCCTCTGACCTGTTCGCACTCAGCAGGACGGTGAATTTAAAGCTGCGCCAAGCACTGTAAAAGATAGGATCTCTATTTTCCCGGTGTTTGTTTTAATTCCTAAAATAAGAACGTTTTTAAAAACCACTAAAGCATGTGATGGTTGGCTACTAGACAGGGCCATCAAAGCTGTCTTCATTTTTGTTTATGGTGCAATATTTCCAAAACCATCTCACACTCTTATCTAATAAATGAAACTTTCCATAATTGGGATTTAACACAGCAGAAACATACACCATGAAATCACATTATATTCTCCGTCAGTAAACATTACACAGCTGACTGATACTTTCAACAGGGACGGCACAAACCCAAGCGACAGCAGCTACCGATTAACTTATCTGAGAAATACATTGAGTTTTTAGGAGATTTTATCAACAACATAGGGGTTCAGATTTCCCTCTTTACTTTCCCTCCAGCAGCATTGTATGCTCAGGTGAAGTTTCTATTTCAGTCTACACCATATATACGTCAACTCCACCATTACATAACAACGGATTCCTTTTCAGGTTATCGAAACAAAAGAAAGTGAAGCAACAACTAACCAAAAAAAATGTCCCATGATGATTTTAGTTGTTTTTGAGTCTGTGTGTTAAAGGCAAGAGTTTGTCAGTATGCATAAAGGCAAACAAGGAATCTCCCAGTCGACATGCAGAAAATACCATGCAGGATTCAAAGCTGTTTTTAAAGAAAGATGATCCTCGTGTGTATGTGTGTGTGTGTATGTGAGCGTCGATCAAAGGGAAAGAGAACTCAGAGGAGGGAGTGATTGTTACTTTGGTGTCAATATGGCAGCAAAGCAGGAAAGATGATCCCAAAGCTGGGGCATGGAAGTGATCCAAAGGTGATGGAGGTGAACCTGATCAGGCGGGTTGGGGTGATGGTGTTAACGGATGCAGTAGGGCTTTCTTGTGACAAAGTTTCGGTCCTCTTCCTTCTCCTTACCCCCTGCTGAAGCTGGCGGCAGAGGAGCTGCTGCCGGCTGCATATCTGCTGCTGGTCTGGTACTTGCTCAGTTTGGACTCTGTTTCCTTGCTGCGGTAGCCACGGTCATAGTGGAGATGATGCTTCTGGTAGAACGGTATAGATCCAGACATGCTGCAGGCCTCTCCTGGTAGGAGCCCTGGTTTTCCAAGTTTTTCCCAAATTTCTTGCTGCCAATATCTGTCTGTGTGGTTAGTGGGAGTTTTATTGTGAATCTCAATAATATTTTAATGTTACACTTTTTTTTTTTTGTGCTGAAATCAGTTATCTCATCATTTTCAAGCCAGCCGTGCTTTGATTTTATTTCCTCATGTTCTCTACAGCTGAACATGGACGATTAATCCAGCTCAAGATGGAAAAAACAAAATCACATTATTCAGAAAAATATGCATCACCATGGTGCCAATACAAGTCCATACTTCATAACATTTCCTCAATTTAATGAATTACTTCAACAAGACATAGAAATTAAAACCTGCAACATTAGCCAGGATTCAGGCAATCAGGCACTTTCTCAGCATGCTAACACGGACATGAGCAACAGCTGGCTTATCACATTTTTTTGTCTCCACACAACGGTTTACCACTCACCCTGGACTGAAAGCCTCAAACTCCGAGCTTTGAAGGAAAAGTTGGTTCAAAGTCCACGCTTAAAGTTGATATCCCAGCAAACCTACAGGTAGGTGCATACAGGGCTGCGGTCTACACAACAAAAATAATGTTGGCCCTTGCCAGAGTGTCCCTGCAGCAGTCGCAGCCTTTTATGGTGAGGGTGGAGATAAATATAGCTGAGGGCATAGCGTGGGGGCCCAACACATTTATGGGTGCAGGTCTCTGTGGACGTGCATTACTGCCTGATGTACGCAGGTAAACACTGGCTTCTGGAATTTTGTCCACATTTCATTTCCATTTTTTAAAGTTATTTTACCTCCTTGATCAATTTAATTTATGCTGTAAGTCTCTGTATTTGTTCTTTATTTATGAGTGAATTAAAATACATTTTACCGTCACTGACTGACTGTTTACGATTTGTCTTTATTTCCATTTTATTTACTCTACAATAGGATCACAGTTGCAAAAGCACCTCATTGTCCAACTTTTTGTGAGGACTCAGTGACACCCAAAAGTGATGGTGTACAAACATAAAGGTCTAGCTGGCCCTGAGCCAACAGTATACATCATTGCTGCTTAATATCCAGCTGCTTTAGTCTTGACTTTTCACCGCAGCAATCTCAGCTATGACTGTTGCTAACTTTAGCTTTGCTATTGTTGCTAGCTTCACGTACGACACATGCCAGTTACTGTCTCTTTGTCACTCTCTCTCTCTCTCTCTTTCGCTTTCACTCATTTGGAAGTACACACAAATGTCACATGTTGTCACCTCTGGCCATAAACAGCTACTCAAGTCAAATAAATTAAAGACGCAGACTCTATTGGCAGAGTTTTAAGGTCCCACTTTAGTGCTATGCTTGGACTATGTTGACACAAAAACAAACTCCTGATGCAAACTCATGACTAACAATGCATTGATAAAAAGATATTGTAAATAGACGGGACACCCCGGTTAAAGTGAATTTATGGCATGTCAGTGAACACCTCTGAAGCTGAACATCCATCCTTTTTGGCCCTCGCCATCCACCGTCCCACACGGCGCTACAGTCAGCATGGCAACAAATATTATGGCAGCAACGTGAAGTATTAAACCCATTAAAAGAGATCAACACTGAGGATGACAATACAAGACAGTAAGCAGGGTCACAACACTACACGCTGTCTAATAACTGTGAGATGGATTTTACAAGTGTAATACAATATGTCACAAGCCTCTAAATCCTTTGCCAACATGGCTGCCCTGATCTGCAAGGATCACCTGAAAGGCAGAATAGCTAACTCACTAGCTAATGATCAGAGAGCTGCAGTTATATGAGCAGCTAGCAACAAACAGTTGCTGCAGAGTTGACTAAACTATAATCAAGAGAAACAGCTAGCTTGTCAAAATGTTCCAAAAATCCTTGTACATATATCATAGACTGTAAATAGTACTGGATGAAGCCTGAGTGACGTCCCCCATCTGCTCCTGCAGGGGGCTTTGGAGTCCCATCGATGGCGGTCTCCATGCTGGAAATGCTGTCTCAACCTAACTTTCAGTCAACCTAACGACAGGTCAAGAGCTGAGGCGGGTTTTAAGCCTCCTGACAAACCGTTACATCATCCTCGTCAGCTACACACCTTATTGTAAATATGTCCTGAATATGAATGCTGTTAACATGTTAATGTCTGCTCTAAAAACAGGCTATTTTGAATGGGTGTGTATGTGACTTCTGGTGCTTCTGCAGCCAGATCCAAGTGGACACTGGACGAACTGCAGGATTTTGCACTTCAGTCAGTTTGAGCACAAATTTTAAGAAAAGTGGAGCAGGCAAAAGACAGAAAGGATGACCTGTTATGGCAATGGCAGTTTAGTGTTTCTTTGACCCAAAGAAATGCAGAACACAAGGGGCAGTGTATCAGTCGAAGTGTTTTAATGTTTCAAGTTGCAGATTCAATTCAATTCAATTCAATTCAATTCAATTAAAAAAAAACTGTATTTGTCCCCGGGGGGCAATTCAAAGGCACATAGAGCAGTAAATCAACAACAGTGCAGGTAGACGAAACATTTTAACCTAAATATAAAGTGTCAATTTAAATACAACTTCAAGCTTAAACTTAACTTAAAAATACAAAATATAAAAAAGTAGATATAAGTGGACAGTGATTGGGCTAACAGACGTAAACAGATGTGACCATAACTATGTGCAGTAGTGACCAGATGTAAACAGAACTATGTGCAGTAAACGAGAAATAAATATATATATACAGAGCTATGTGCAAGTAAGATGATAATTTTGAGTTGAAGAATTGGAGGTGGAGAGGTGGAGAGTGGCTGGATGATAATGCAGAGTCTGGTGAGCAGAAGCTGGCAGGTTGATGACTGCTGATCCTGAGAAGAAGGAAAAACAGATTAGTCGGCTGAACACAAGAAACTAATTTATCTTCTCTCACAGATGATGAGAGACAGGTGAGCTGGCTGAAGCAATCAGGAGGTAGTGGTGAGGAGAACTGAGGATGGCCACACCCAGAGACAAACACAGAGAGACAACAAGAAACACAAGGGGAGCGGGGGAACACAAGGAAACACGATGAAACTTGTGGCCTATCGCTCAGGTCTTGACACTACCCGATCACAAACCCAAAGTCATGGCAACCTTTGGGATAACTGGATATAACTTCATGTCCATGAATAGCACACGGTCCATCCAAAGCTTTTATCTCACACAGTCTGGGCTTTACTGTGATATGAATATAATCTCCAATTAACAAACAGCTGTAACTTAAAGCTCCTGGAGAAAAGTATCTTCCTAAATCTCAGCTCAAGTGCATATTTTACCTGAAACATGAGAACAGCCACCTAATGACTTCATCCCAATTGTACCCCTGTGATATTTAAAGAGAATTATGGGTTATAAAACTGTGAATCTGTTTAGTGCTTGACTATTACAACAGTTACGTTTATCACCTTATAGTGACTCTATGATGGGTTTATAGTGTTCACACTGCAACTGTGGAGCCCTAAAGTTCAGGTTTGTTAAGATATTAAAGATTAGGAGGAAGCTCTATGGTCATTTTCTGGGTAAAGATAGTGATGGAGTTACATTACTTAAGCGGTAATATTTGTCTATCCCACACATGCTGTATGGGAGCTTGATTGTCCAACTGAACATGGTTGCAATTCATCATTTTCATGTAAGCAGCATGTCACTGTGTTCAGCTGTCCAGGAAATTCCAACTGTATGGGATGTCCCGTGGGATTTATTCAGGCTATGTTTAGGATTTCACTCTGTGAGGCTCAATCTGTTTGAGGCTGTAACAGTTCTAGACACGAACACGTTTCAAAACCTTACACAAAGTATTGGGTTAGATTTTCCCTAATCTGTTAAGGCCCACGTATTGCTTAGAATAATGATCTGTTTTCTATAAAGCTATAGCATCCTCTAGTGGTTAAAAACGACACTACGATGTATTCTAAAAATGATGTCACCTTTAATCTTTCCTGAATAAAAAGAAAGAGATCGATGATACTACCTGAAAAATACTCTTTTGAATAAAAAGTTTCCATAGTATCCATGCATGTTTATGTGCTATCTGCCTTTTTCTTTAATGATACTCTATATTAATTAGCAGTGAGTTATTTTTTCAAAGCTCTTTTGTTACACCAGAAGACCATCACTGACCTACACACTGTATGTTTTTAAGTATTCATCTTCTTGTACGCATCATTTACAACAATCATGTCATTTTAGGAATCTCAAGCTTTAGATAGCCGACTTGTCTGGCTACATATTTGATAGCATAACTATGAGCGTCTCATGGTGATCTCAACTGAACACAAAAGACAGATGTGGCTTCTTTTAACCGATGAGTCAACGGTTCCATATTTTGCTTTTGAAGCCCTGCGGCCTGTAAGCCTCCCTTTACAGTAACGAGCGGGGGACCAACTGTTGCCCCATCATCACTGGACTGTCAGTATCTATAATTATCCATCCCATCTACATTTTTATCTTTATTGTTTAGGTTATTATAGTATGTGACCTTTACATTATTTTTGCTTTATTTTACTTTATTTCAGCATGGAGAAAGTCTTGAAGCTCTCTTTTCAGAAAACATAAACATGCCAAAACAAATGCAACAACACAGCATAGAGAATGCAGAGTTCATGTGCCTGGGAAGTTATTTATCCAATGCACCCTCATACAATAAAAGCAAAAGCTGAGACATTTAACCCTAACTGGAATTATCATTTCAATCAGAAACATTGAGGTGAAAACTGTTATTTAAGTTTGTTTTTAGCATAAGCAATCAACTTAGACATGTAATACTTAATCACTCCTGATATATGTGACTTATTGGTGATAACAGGGTCTTTGTACCCCTACTGGGATCATTTAAAACCTAATTGCACAATGTAATGGACGTTGTATCCTTTCTTTCCTTAAAAGGGCATATCCAGGAATGCCAACGCTGGCAAGGGAGTGTTTGTGGAACTTGTATTTTTTCCAGCTGAGGGGTGTCCGAATTCAAGAGTTTGAATTGCGAATGGAAAAAAAAAAATACTCAAGTCTTAAAAAATAAAAAGCCATGTTAAAATGACCAATGTGTTTATTCGGAGTAAAACGGCATTTTCATAGATTATAAAGCGATCAATAAGGGTTTTGGACTCGACCACTACCCCCCTCTGTTTCCCTCAGTTGGTTTGCCCCGAGCTGTCTTCACTGAACCCAGCATCAGGAAGTGAAGGGCGGTGGTTGAGTACAAGCGAAGCGCAGGGCTAATTGACAAGTATCGTGTTGTTGTCAGGTAAGAAAACGATTTAATTGTATGTTTCTACCTGCCTATGTTAGCTAAGTAATACTCACTTCATTGTAAGGATGCCACACTGTTAAAGACGTGTATCTAAGTAGAAGATTTCTGTGCTGATTTTTAATGTCCGGTTCGTTGCTTTGAAAACACGGCTCAGTGTTAGCTGCGCTGCTAATGGCTCAGAAGCTAACCTAGTTTTCAAACCATTTGGCTTTAATGCAGGTAGTATAAACTTGTGCATTAAGCTTTTTTTTAAACCTGTTTATGTGACGTTTCGATGTGTATCAGTTGCAAACGTTAGCTGTCTGCACATTAATAGTTCTGATGTGATTAAAACAAGGCCGCAGTCCGTGAAGAGAGCGAACTCAAACTGCGTCGGACGTGAAAACAAGAAATGGTTTAAAATAATTTATCTTTTGGTTTCACCTTTTTTATTTTATTAACTTAAATGTACCAGATAATGCGAAAGGTGCCATAACGTTAGGTTTTATTTATTGGGAATAATTATATAATTAACATCTGATTAAACTACGGCTGCCTGGTTGGGTCAAATCATAAAAAACGATTATTTTTGGTACGATATTAAAAATCGCGATTAATAAACTTGATTAATCATTTATTTTACAGCAAATCACAATTTATTGATCTGAAACACTTTAAACATTTTAACACTTTGAAAAAAAAAAGCAATACATGATATATATATATATATATATATATATTAATTAAAGTTATATAAATGTATGCATGTTTATGAGGAAGTGGTGATTTACTTCTGTGGCCAAAATATAAAATTAAACATTTAGGCTAACCTGTGTACAAAACACAGTAATGTTTAATCTTAAGACTAAATTGTTTTAATGATGGTGGGATGGTAATTGAAACTTAATTAAATGTTATTTTACTTTTTACAAGTTTGTTTCATCTAGGGGTATTCTTTAAATCTTTTTTCGGGTTGGGATGGGGACGTCGGTTTTGCGGTTTAATTTGTAACAAATGTTTCATGTCATGTACGTCTTTGCAACCTGCTACTGGATGCTTTGAATTTCTGTCGGGATCAATAAAGTATCTTTCTACTATACTCAAAATGGTAAATGTTGAAATGCAGAGCTGCTTCAACCACAGCAGTCACAGAAACAACCCTTTAGTTATCATTATTGTTAAATTATATTTTTCAGGACACCTTCCTAAGTGTTTATAAATGAGTTTCCTTTTTTAACAATAGGGAGCCTTTAAAACTACCGTCATGAACCTGAATGATATCTAGCCAGGTCATATTATTCAAAGTTTGAATAAAAGACCAAACTGTGCCTGTGGACACCCAGCGGCTGAACATGATTATCTGTCAAGGTAGGATGTGATGAATGTATCAGTCTACGTTCAAAGGCATTGCCTCATAAGGGCATCTGTCCTCACATCAGTGAGTTTCCTACCCTTAGTGAAAGCAGTGAGCTGAACAACCTAGAAAGATGAGGAACATCTCCATTTATAGCTCAGTGAGGGACACCTCTCTGAGGAATCACTGCCAGAGAATTAAAACGCCTGACACCGAGTTGTGGGTACGAATGATGAAATCTTATTTTGAGTAGCAGCATGATACGCTTAACCTTTGGTCAGATTGTTTCCCTGGGTGTCATCCTCTGGTCGTCTTATCAGGCCGATGTTTTGTCTATTTGCTACCATTAGAAGATGGCTTCTATCTCTACCTTTGGGAAGGATACCCCCCCCCCCCCACTGAAATGTTGTTTTCACTCATGTTAATAGAATGAGTCCCTGATTGTGACTAAAACTTTTTGCGGGATTTATTAGTGTAAGTATACTGACACTTTACTTTCCACAGGAAAACAAAACAGTCAAAATGTCGAGCAAAAGAGCGAAGTCAAAGACCACGAAGAAGCGCCCTCAGCGCGCTACTTCCAATGTCTTCGCCATGTTTGACCAGTCTCAGATTCAGGAGTTCAAGGAGGCCTTCAACATGATTGACCAGAACCGTGATGGGTTCGTGGACAAAGAGGACCTGCATGACATGCTGGCCTCACTGGGTGAGTAAGAGAGTCTCTGTGTTTTACTTCTGGATGAGCTGAATGCAACAATAGGGAAGAACCTTTTCTGTAGTTTTGGGTGTGCTCCGCCTCCTGCATTGTTTGAAAACTAGTTCTACGAGTAAACATTTTAAATGTTAATCAGCTGTGAATTTCGCGTGTGCTTCTTTTAAATGCAACATACCTGTTTCTCTTTATAAAGGGAAAAATCCAACTGATGAGTACCTGGAGGCCATGATGATGGAAGCTCCTGGACCCATTAACTTCACCATGTTCCTCACCATGTTTGGAGAGAAGCTCAATGGAACAGACCCTGAGGATGTGATCCGAAATGCCTTTGCTTGCTTTGATGAGGAGGGGACAGGTAAGCTTTCTTTCCTGTTGATAGAAACAAAGGTTGCTCTACATATCTACAATTCACTAAACGGACTCTTCTATCCAAAGCGACTTACATCAGAGACGTTGTTTTACTCTCGAGGGTCAATCAAAATAACAGTAGCAAGGGACTCTTGTTAAGATAACTTTTTTCTACTGTAAATTTTTTTCTTTGTCTTGTACTTTTCTCATAATTTTAACACAAGAATTGTAGCTATGTATACATTTTATTGCTTTTAAATAAAGTTGTCTTGCCTTGAAAGGTTGGTTCATAAAAAGGCGTCTCTTGGATAGTAAACCCTCATGAGGAGAGGATTCCGATGTTGTTCCAAGCCATCTCTAGCCCTCTTATCTGATCTGAATGTTTTACCCCCTCAGGTTTCATCCCAGACGATTACCTCAGGGAGCTGCTCACAACAATGGGCGACCGATTTACAGACGACGAGGTGGACGAGCTCTTCAGGGAGGCCCCCATCGACAAGAAGAGCAACTTCAACTACGTGGAGTTCACTCGCATCCTAAAGCACGGTGCCAAGGAAAAAGACGATTAAAGATCCATGCCAGCGTATTTTCCCCCCTCGGTCCTCTCCGTCTCGTCCTCAGTCAGCTAGATCACCGTGCTGCATGTCTCAACTCTCCAGTATAAACCCCATTTTAAACAAACCAAAGCAATAACTATCCACTCCTGTTTGTTGGGAACTTCCAGTTTTATGCCAATGTACACATCTCTAATGAGGAGGAAAAAAGTGTTCTAGGTTGTAAACTGTTTTTTTCTGTCATGTGAAGGAGCTGGCAGCACCTTGGAAGCTCTGAGGGATAAGTCTTTGCAATTCATGTGATCGGGTTTAGCTGAATTTTTACATTTTATAATATAAACTTTTTAAATAAAGCCCTCTATCAAGTTGTACTTTGCTGAATGTTCCCCTTTCCATAAATGACAACTGAAGTACATGATGCATTATTCTGTCTTTATTTTGTTCCGAGGCATATTTTAAATGCTCAGACACCACTCTCCCTCAAGTCTTGGCAAGTCCACTCTGCCTCCTAAGCAAAGACATTAGACGTGTGCCGACTTGTACTAGCTGAATTCTCTCAGTCAAGAATGAACATACATCAACTCTGTCAGATAATGCTGATTCCTTACTGTCGAAGAAGGGAGTGTCTTCATAAAGAGGACGTCCTGCTCTAACAGAAATGAGTGTATAGGTATCTTAAATTAGGAGAGGGGCAATATGCAAGTAAAAGGTAAAAAACAATGTGGCAATAAAACAAGACATAAAGAGACAGTAAGGAAGCCTTTGATCCAAATAAGTTAAACAGATTTAAAAGGAGATGCTGGTCTGAGATCCTCAGGCAGCGATTACATATAAGTTTTGATCCGCACCTTGAGACTTAAAACCTCAATCCAAAAGGGATAATCATTGTTATTGAATAAGATAGAGGTAGCTATCTGCTGCAACTGTCGAGCAAACATGAGGATGCTGTAGAGCTGTGACTCATCACTGGACTGGACCATTTAACCATCTGGTTTAAGGAATTTATATCTTTAAAAAATGTGTGAGCAAGCCAAAGAAAAATACAAGATTGAGTCACGGAAAGCACAATAATCATTTAAAGTACAATCATTATTAAACTTCCACCAAATCTACTGAGGAGGTCACAGGGGCGGAGCCAAGGGGTGGACAGGACCAACCTAGAAAACTGATTGGCCATCCTGTAGTGGCCACCCAAAAATCCTGGAAGTGGCTTTTTGCCTCGTCAGAGGCGGGACTGTTGTTGAAATATAGTTTTTTCCTACTTCAGACGGTGACTGGAGACACATTTTATTTTTCAGTACTTAAATAGTTAATCAAAAAGGGTTTCACTATTGATAAGATATACACAATCATATAACATTTATTAATACTTTAATGTAAGTATTGAAAGTAGATGTAAATAGCACTTATTTACCTTTTCTATCTCCACCAAACATTGTGTTTGTGAGCACACTGAACACTTCCAGCCACCCACAGAGGTAGTTTGCAATCCCAGCCAAAAAAAGTCTGGCTCCGTCACTGGATGAGGAATCTGAATCCTGAGGGCAGCCTGTGGTTCAGCGGTGTTTTCTCTTTAGAGACTGTAGTTGATGACGAAGATAAGTTGGAATATTTAACAGACTTGTGGTTTTACAGTTACATAAAAAATTAATTCATGATGAGTAAGTGGTGGAATGAAAAATTGTTCCAGGTTAACAGAAAACACAGTATATACCAACGCGATAACAAGCCATATGACCTCAAGTAAACCTTGATCTACTGTATTTGAGTTACATATGTCATATCGCCCTCTGGTGTCTACCTGAAGCACTGCATGGTGTCGGTGATGCCTTCAAATGCTATCGATAAAAAGACGATTCCTGAAGTCGAATCGACAGGTTGTAAAAAAAGGAATCGGTAAGGTGAGGTGGTGGTCATTGTCATAGACTGTAAGTATTAAGGTGGTTGGGGTTAAAGTTGACTGTTCTGTGACATTTCAGTTAATCTTGGTGTAAACAATACGATGTGCTGTTCAGGTGCTACAATAGAAGGGCAGAATTAATATTTTACACACAGGTATAAGAGTATCTGCGATACAGCTTAATAATATATTTAATATATATATATTATAATAATAATAATAATAATATATTTAATCTTCCTATTTAAGACTAGTAATTCTTAGTTAAATCCTGGTTGTATATATTCACATTCTTATTTTTGATATTTTTAGTGCTTATTTACTTTGTATTTAATATTATATTATGTTTAGATTTGCTAACATTGTTTTTACTCAGGTGTTGGATAACCTGCTGCTGTAACGCCACAATTTCCCAGTTTGGGATCAATAAAGTAATTCTATTCTATTCTATATATTCTATAAAAATTTGGGGACGAGAAAATGTTCTTCAACTATGGGAGTGCCGATTTACGAGGCGCATTTGAACGCGTCAAGATCCGTCAGAGGGCCACGTTAGGACGGCACCTCCTCTGACAGCGGTGAATCTGTGACTGTTTTCTGTTATCGGAAAGCCCAGGTATGAATTCAAAACACCTCCATGTTGTTGATTATTGTTTATCCGTCACTGTGAACTGAAGCTTCAGCCTTAAAACATCCTTATCAGAGCTGTGCGACTCTTCTGGGCTGACTGTGATGGCGTTAGCTGCTAATGTGGCTAACCTCAAGGTTGGTTGTTCAACAGGGGGAAGACAAATGCGTGCCTGTCGAGAATTGCATGCACCTCACAGGACAATACAAAAATATGGTTGAGCTACCCTTAAAACACTTTACTGGCGCATTTTTCATACATTACATACATTTACTCTGCAGACACTTCAGAATCTAACACTGTTTGCAGGTTATATTTACGCATTTAACTTTATTAAGTGTAAACTTCAAATACTTTTCCATCACAAATCTTCCTCCAGATCTGCTTTGAGGTGCATGCAGATCTTGACAGGGACCTGCATAACAAGGGGACTGAGTACTGTCAATGCTGGTAGTTTTGTTCTCAGACTTAATTTGTGTTGTTTACTCGGATGTGACATTCAGGAAACCTCTTACCTGTTGTTATGTATTCATTGTTTGTTTTTCTAGCTTCCTGGTGCGGGGTCATGGCTCTGAAGCTGATCCAGAGGTTTCCGGTGCTCGGGCAGTTCGGGTTTCAGCGTTACCCCCTTGTTGGAGCTGTCTGCCCCTCCAGGCTCCAGGGCTCCAGCAGGGTGGGTCGGCCCGAATGCGTGGCCTGCTTATTCACCTCAGCGGGCGGCTGCATCCGGACACAGGGCTGCCGCAAGCTCCAGGAGGACTGCGGGAGAAGGAGCCTGACCACCACCATCATCAGGGAGCCGTCCTTCGTCGCTTCTAGCTCCGTTGGAATCCACAGAGACTCGGGGCCTCGCTTCCGTCTGACTCAGCTCCACAGACCCGCGGATGCGGAGGAGGAGTCTTTTCAGAACCGCCTGGCGACCTGCTCCTCATCCCGGCAGGTGTTCTCACTGCTGCGCTCGGTGGAGCTCATGTCTGACACCATGGCTGCAGCAGCACTTCACCGTGTTGCGGACCTGGAGCAGCTTGGAAACTCACTTAAGGATCCTTCGGTGCTAGAGAATGACACAATCAGAGCTCTGTGCTTCCAGTTGGAGCAGGACTCCCGGTGGCTGACTGATGCAGGGGTGGTGTCGGCTCTCTGGGCTTGCACGCGCCTCTTCTTGGATCCTTGGAGCACGCTGATGGTGCGACTGGTGTCAGAGAGCCAGGAGAGGTTAGACAAAGGGGAGATGAGTGTAGGGCAGCTGTGCACTCTAGGTCGGGCGATGCTGGCTATGGAAGGGCCTGGCTGTGTGATGCTGCAGCAGGTGATGGCGCAAATCCAGAAGGAGAAACCTTCCCAGTGGAACATAGCCGATCTCGTCGCCGTTTATAGACTTTTGCAAGGTGGTGTGGCTGAAAATGGAAAATACAGGGACTTGCTGAATGCCATGCACGTGCACGCCGTGACAGTCTACTCCCACATGGATCCAGCTGCTGTCAGCGGGCTGCTCAGCGCTCTCGTGACCCTGAATCAGACACAGGCCATTCCTCTCATGATCAATCTTTACAAACAGGCCGTTCTGCATGTACCTCACTTCAGTGATGAGGAGCTCACTGTTGTCCTTGGTGCACTCATGCACTTTGGTCACAATGATCATTTCTTCGTTGAGGCGATGGAGAGGCGTGTACCCTCAATTGTCTTCACTTCCCACCCCGAGACGGTTACCAAAGTGAGCGAGTTCTTTGGCCGGAGGAATATTCTCTCCCCGATTGTGATGGACGCAATTGCGGAGAGTTTTGTCTACCGGGCGGACGACTACAGCACCAGACAGGTGGCGACGCAGATCGTGGCTCTGGGAAAGCTCGGCTACCTCCCGCCAAACGCCGGCGATGTATTCAGGAAAGTGGAGAACATCCTGCACTCACGCTTTTCACACTTCCAGCCTCGAACGCTGCTCAACCTGCTGCACTCCTGCACCCTGGTGGAGAGGTTCCCTGTGAACTTTGTGGCCAAGGTTTTCAGCAGCTACTTCCTCCAGCAACTGCAAGGTAACACTTTAATCCCACATTTACAACCTGGTAGTTTGGTGGTGACTGTTTCACTACTGTCTTATTGTGCTTCAAAGATAAAAATGAAATGCATTGTGTCGTTCCAGATCAGGGCACAGGAATGGACCAAGTCGTCCTGGCACAGCTGACCCAGCTCTACATAACCCTGAAGCTGGAGTGTCCTTTCTATGAGGTGAAATATCTAGAACTAACCTTTACATTCTGACTCCTCCTGTAGCTTTTCCTGATTTATCTTGTTTGGTCGATGTTCCAAGTTGAAGGTTTCGTTTAGTTGTAACGCAAGAATTCAAAACAGCAGCCGTATTGTGCTGTGATTTCTTCCTGATCGTTTACACATTATGTCTCTCCTCAGGGTCCCAGACTCCTCCCAAAGTACCGTGTGAAGTCCTTCAGGTCTGCACACTCTCTGGAGACGCTGGTCGACATGCATCTGTACAACGCTGTAAGAAAGAGACTTGTGGATTTGCTCGGGGATCGTGTATACTTTGGATCCAAAGTTCTGACACCGTACTGCTACACACTCGGTAACATAAACGCAGCAGCTGTTAATATTCTCAGTATTTTCTACAGACTGTACACAAAGGGTTTAACGCTTTATTCTTTTGTAGACGTGGAGATAAAACTGGACAAAGAGGGATATGTGCTGCCTGCCAGGCAAAGTGAGGATGTATACAAAAGGTAAATAGGTCCCTGTTTTTTTATTCTTTATGTACTGAAAGTTATATTCTGTCGTTCAGAGTAAACACACTGTGCTCTGTGTGTGCTGCAGGATTGCTCTTTGTATTGATGGACACAAGAGATTCACTACCAACAAGAGACAACTACTTGGAAAAGAGGCCATTAAGCAGCGACATCTGAGGCTTCTGGGATATGAAGTTGTCCAGGTTAGACCCTTGTCTTCACTTTATGCTTAAAGGTCAAATATTCTCCTCCTTTTCAACCAGTTTCAATAAGTCTCAGAGCCCCAAAACATGTCTGTGAAGTTTCCTGTTCTAAATCCACTCTGGTCCTGTATTTGATCATGCCAATAAACCCCTCTATTTCAGCCCTGATCAGAACAGGCTGTTTCTGTGTCTGTACCTTTAAATGTAAATGAGCTGTGTTTGACCACGCCCCCTCTCTGGAAGGGCTTCGGTGTCTTGGGCCCTTTCCGAATAGCCACAGTTCAGTATGCAGTACGTACTATTCAGTAGGGAGTTTCAGTACACTGAACTCTCGTGGTCATTCAGTATGCATTTTTTGGGTCCACCTCAGTATACGGAACATTTCAGTATGGATACTAACTTCAGGGTTTCATGCAGTATGGATCGGATGCATGCTTTCAGGAAATTAATTGTATATTACCACCCACAATGCTGTGCGAAATTAAACGTAAATCGTCACTTCAAGTGCGCCTCCAAATCAAAACAAACGAGCGTGGAGTAATTTAATCTTAATTTAAAGTCCCGACTGAAATCTCTACTTTTATTTAACAACAAAAAATTTAACAAATGTATACATTATTATTAAACCATTCCCCCTTTTCCCTATTTAAATAATGAATTCCCTATTTAAATGCATCTTATACTTTCCTTTATGTACTGTATGTTATTTAGTTATTTAATCTGTCTTTCACATTGTGATATTGTTTTTTGTTTACCTGACTGTATATGCACATTACTCTTGAATAAAGCTAAACAAAAAAAAACGGGTGAATGCGGCCGGTTCAGGGAACGTAAATGACGCCACTTCCTTACTGAATGAATCAGATGAAGTAGGAACAAATATCTGCCTACTGTGCGTGCATACTGAATAGTAGGTACTAAACAGTATACAGCACAGATAGTAGGTACTGACTACTGACAGATTGAGCAGATACTTGGCAATTCGGATACAGCCTCGGTCTTTCTCGCTCCCTGTCCTATTGTTTACGGTGAGAAGTCAGACTCAGAGGGCAGAACAAACACCTAGCTGTGGGAGTGTCACCCACCTGGGGGAGGGGTTACTGCCCTCCCTCAACTGAAAATCTCCAAACGGCCTGTTTTATAACACATTTTCTGATAAGAGGAGCAGGCAAAAGACAGAGAGGATGGAATTTTCTCATCATTGGGGGATTTGTAGACAGACTAGAGACACATATTAGTGTTAGAGAAACAAGTTGATTTTTCACATATCACCTTTAACACTCAGCTGTTCGTTCTTGTGTTTACACAATCTTCTGTTTTGATTAACTTCTGTGATTTTGTCTTCTTTTTCCAGATTCCCTACTATGAATTTGATGCGCTGCAAAGCAAGAGCAGCGCAGTGGATTATCTGCATCAGAAAATCTTCCCTCACACTTACAGGCTGAGCTGGTGATGATGAAAATGAATGTGCCACCTTTCTTCTGCTGAGCCATTTCTCATCTGAAGAAATCTTATTTATTTTTCTAGTAACAGGTGATACTAAATTAGTATTTTGAAGTTATTGATTATGCTCTTTCACTTGACAATAAAGTAACTTTTTTATATATACAATGGCTTTAAATGACTTCAGTCAAGCCTGGAAGTACTGTTTGAAAAATATAATTTATTTGTTCTTGACAACTGAGCGCTGCAGAAAATGTACAAAGTTAAGAATAACCCCGATTCCCAAAGTCACCTGAGATATACGCGACTTGAGCTCACTTAATCATTAAAGACCCCTAATTCTTAGTTTTAATCATTCCTATGAGAGAAGATGCTTAGGTTTTAAACGCTGGGTGTGTCAGTTGGATAAATAGAAAAGAATGGCGATGAAAAATGTAAAACTAGCACGTCCAGTGTGCTGATGGCCGTTTTATGTAGCGGGAATCTGAGGAAGGCCAAACTCATCCACCAGAACGCCATCCTGAAACACAACAAAGAAGATCACAGCCCATTAATAAAAAGTTAACACATCAGAAACATTGAATTGATACATGTTAGAAGTTGTACCCTGTTGGACTTCTCGCCCGGTAGTCCCTCTGGGATAGAAGGAGCCGACGAAGCCTCGTCCAGGTAGGAGCTGTCGTCATCCATTAGGAACTCGTCTCCCAACGCATCCAGCTCTGTGGAAATGACAGTTCAGCGTCACGTGACCAAAAGAGACAAGGGGGAACTTTGAGTGATTTGTCACTATTCTGCAAATTCTCGACCATGTTTCACTAATCACAGAGGTGCTGTGAGGATATTTCAAACTAGGTCACACAACCCTTTACAAGTACTGAACAAATGGGGCTTAGGAGAGAGGCTACACATCCTGGAATAGAAGATTTTTACTGACCCGCTTCCAGGTCGGCGTCATCGATTTCAGGAGTGCCATAGCTTCTTCCCATAGCCTCCTGGATCTCATCAGCATCTTCCATCATGTCCTCCAGCTGGTCTTGTATGTTCTGGATTAAAATAAAGTTTCAGTTTTAAGTACATGTTTAGCAAAATCAGAAGTTCGCCTCTAAACACATTATATACGTATATTGGAATAACATTTCTGTTAAAAGGAAGAATGTGCAGCTTTTGATCCAGTAGACGTCGCCCTTGAGCACCAGCATTAAACCAAAACAAACTGCTGTTTAACGACTCCTCCGCTCTCCTACAGCGAATAAACAGTGAGAAGGCTATGTTGTTGTTGTTGTTTTCTCTAGACTGCAGTACCACTTTTAAACACTAGGCGTCAGAGTTACATGTTGCTCCTTTAACATAGAGTCCACAATAATATCTTTTAAATTACGGGAATTACTCAACCATCTTGGTTATGACATTCTGGCAACTCTGATTAAAAAAAAAAAACCTTACCTCGATCTTATCAATTTTCACGTTCTTATACGCTTTCTTCATGTCTTTGAGGCCGATTTTCATGGCATCAACCTAAAAAGAAAAACAAAATATTAGTCACATTTTTGCTGTTATCTCTCCGGGCGTAAAAAAAAAAAAAACACCATTAGGAGAAGTCTCTTACCGTGGTTTTAGTGTCTTTAAGGGACTGGATTGTGTAGTTGGCTTGTTCCATGTTGAATGACTGCTGCATGAGATTGTCTCTCTGGCTTTCATACCTGTTAGATTAAAGGAGGAATAAAGCTCAAACATTAGGGCTAATTTGACACCATGAAGAAAATCTGACTGTAGGAAATGAAATGACTCACATTCTCTTCTGCTTGAGAACTCTCATAGCCTTCTGCTTCACCATGTTCTAGTCAAAAAACAAAACAAAGACAAGTTCACAAAGTGATGATCAAGATGAAGTGAACAACATAATATATGTAGCTCATGATTGTGAAGGATACCATATTTTTATAATGAGAAGATCTGTATGCTGAATCGTGTGCAAGATGACTACAAACTCACAAACGTGCTGCTCTTACGTAAGAATTGTTTACACTCATCAGCATTTTAAACTTTGTTCCTATCAGCGTTTGTGCATTAAAGGTCACATGTCATTCAAAATCAATTTCACCATGTTCCTCTAACACTCATGTGTCCCTAGTCTGTCTACAAACCCCCCAATGATGAGAAAAGTCCATCCTCTCCGACTTTTCCCTGCTCCACTTTTCAGAAAATGTGTGCTCAAACAGGCCGTTTGTAGATTTTCCCTTCATGACATCACAAAGGGCAGTAACCCCTCCCCCAGGTGGGCGACACTCCCACAGCTAGGTGTTTGTTCTGCCCTCTGAGTCTGCCTTCTCACCGTAAACAATAGGACATGGAGCGAGAAAGTCAGAGCCACCCAAGCCCTTCCAGAGAGGGGGCGTGGTCAAACACAGCTCATTTACATATTTAAAGGTACAGACACAGAAACAGCCTGTTCTGAGCAGGGCTTAAATAGACATGTTTTTTTTTGGGGGGGGGGAGCTCTTAGACTTATTTAAAACTTTGCTGTTAGATCTCTTAAGGTTTTTAATGGAAGGAGTAATCCCCTCTTTTGCTAACCATACAAATCAGACCAATAACCTCACCTTCGAAGGCCCGTCTCTCATCTTCTTCATCTGATCTTTGTATTTCACAAGTTCAGCATCTAGTCGGGCAATCTTCTTGTCAATGGACTCTGACCGAGAATCAACCTTTGAGAAAAAAAACAGAGAAACAATTCATCATCTTAACGTGTGCCTTACAAATCAAAGGATATGGATTTAGAACAAGAAACTTTACAGACATGTTTTAAGGAGCTCTGAGACTTATTTAAACTGTTTGAAGACGAGGAGAATATTCGTCCTTTAAACATTTATCTGAGTGAGTGGAGAATAATTTATGATTTTTGTAGTAGGCTCTTCTTAGATTTTCATTAGTGGTAAATGTTAAATGTCACTTTTAAACATTTCTTCCTTCACTCAGTTAACTAAAAATAAATCTGCCCAGACACAAAACCTGTTTAACTGGTTGACATCTTTCACAGTTACATAGTTTCTGTCGTATGTGACAGAAATCACTCAAATTTAAACTTAAAATTAGATTATGTTGACTCATTACTGAAACAGACCAGTATGTTGTTATGCTTATTTTCTGTCTGATATTAAAGATTCAGTGTGTTGGGTTAAAACACCCAGATGGACGATTATTCAATTCACCAGTATTTCAATAATCATAAATTATAATCTTGAAACCATTGGGAATATTATGACAACAAGGCAACGAGCTGTTCCCTGCTCATAAAAGTTTCCTAAGCGAGTAAAGAAGGGGGTCCATCTTTGTTTACTTTGTTTTAAGACATCGTTCATAAAGGTTGTTGTTTCACTCACGGTTCCGATACAGTCCGTCAGATTCGGCGGCGGGGCTTTGGGCTTCCCGCTGCCAAAGATGCGATTCATGTTGGTAAAGAAATAAAGCTTCAAACTTCAAAAAAAGCGGAGTAAACTTTCTTGTCCACCGTCCAGTCTGAGGAAAACAACCCGGAAGAGACTTTCTAGGCTGACGTCAGAGAAGACACGTGATCACACGTCACTCCACCACGCCCTACAAAGTAGTCCGAGTTGTTTTTTTCCATTTTACTTAATGATTTAATTGTTTTCTTCTTCTTCTTTGCACATCACTGTACTTATTTGTGTGCTTTACTTTAAAAGCCAACATGTTTATGATATATATCTTTAAATGTTTGCGTTTTTTTTAATTTACAAAACGGCAAGGCAAGTTCCTATTTCTAGCCTATAGCGCACTACAGTACAAGGCAAATCAAAGCATCATGACAAAGGGAAACAGAAGCATTGAAATCACTAAAACAATCTGTTAACAACCACAGAGAAGATTAAGTATGAAAAGAAAAGTAAAAAAAAAATACACACACACACTCATAAGTACACACACTGCCTCTGCAGGTGTTTAAATCATATTGTGTACAGACCAGTACACACACAAACAAGCCCTTTCAAACACATACAAAATCAACAGCATTATATTTTTGTACTTTATTGTGAGAAAGGCGGGAAGCAGAATAAGTATCCTCCATGTTTGTAGCACCAAGTGAACATAAACACACACACAGGTGATGTATGTGTGTCTCTGTGTGTCTGTTTGTATGTTTTTATTAGGAACAGATTGTTGTTACTGTCATATGCAAACTTACATCTTAAGGACTTATTTACACATTGCTTTCTTTAAGCTCATATATCAGTTAATCACTTTGGTTTTATTCACAGCCCCCACTTCGGAACCAGTTTCTGCAGGTAACCCTCTTCTAATTCCAATGTGCATGCACCTACTGAACATGGTGAGATTCATTTTTTTTTAACCACATGCAACCTTGTATTTACAGTTTTTTTCCTGTAGAGGGAGCTGCTGGCGTACTATAAAACAAAAGCTGCCTCTGCAGGGACTTTGAACCGCCCAACCCAATATTTACTGCCTATATGCTGCCAACACTCCTCTTTGTGCATAAATAACCAAACACAGCTTGTTCTTCATCAAAGTGTGACTCACATAAATCACTGTGTGTGGGCTCCCTTTTGAGTAAAATATTTAAAAGTGTGATGCAAGCAGAATCGTAAAACTCAAATCCACGCCAACAAGAAGAAGAGAGAGAAAAGGTTCAACTGAGATTTGTCAAACTTTAATATTCACCACCACACTCAGGGTGTTCAAATCAATACATCTCCTGTTCAATAAACAGCAGAAAAGCGACTATACAGCAGCAGCAGCAGATTTCAACAGATAGCAATGAGATGATTTGTATGATAATGTCTCTAATCTTCCAACTAATAAACAGAACTACTGTGCAAAATAAATATTTATGTCAGTACTCATGATGAGATTTATTAACAAGACGGTTTACCCAAACCCACGCTCCCCTCATCAGACATAAGTGATTGCGAAAAGGCTTTTTTATAACTGAATCACTGAAAGATGAGCTTCTTCTTGAGTGAGAGAGATGAGTTTATACATAATGTGTTTTATAATACAGACTCTGAAGTACATTCAAAAATAACAGCACAGTCCATGAAGCATATAGGCTGCAGATGTTGCATTACACTAATACAGCAATGATCACTGACATGCTAATACAGTCTGATTCAATGATGTCTGTGCAAAGGTATTTAAGTGTCATACTTTCAAACTGTACAAATGATAGAATAAACATTTTTTAACGTGCATTACCTGGGTGGAAGGACTGTTTTCATAATGCGCTGATTCATTAGGACAGTGTGCATCGTGGTAAAAGCTATACACAGCCATGCTTGAACAACTTATCAAACTGTACACAACTCCAGAGTCAAAGCTGAAAGAGAGCCCTCTGTCAAATAGTAAATGCACAATCAAGTCCTGGATCTCTTCTTTAACTTTCAAAAGTGATAAACTCTCTTTGATGCATTTGTGGGTAAGCTGATGTTTTTTTTTTCTTTATCCCTCGTTGACTTCGAGTACTACATGAGTCACTTCTTTCACATCGTCAATCAGCACACTTCAAACCTACACAGAGAGGAAAAAGGATTTTTTTCCACATCTCTGCGGACAGTGTTTCTAAATGTGTCAACGTGTTTACAGCATTGGTTGAACATTATGCATTTAGCGCCGCTTTACCCCATTCCGACTTGTTATCCTGGACTGTTAAAGGCACATTTGGCAGTAATGTGTGGAAAAGACAGGAATTAAATTAAATGAGCATTACAACAATGATGTAACAAGTATACTGTTTGAAAGTTAACACAAGTCTATACTGTTACAAATTTCATCTCAACTCAACAGTTTTACTGATAAAAAAGTGTTGGCAAATTACTGTCTTTGCCTCTAATGCAGGTTTTCCCAACCTTGGGGTCACATGGTATTCAAATGGGGTCCCGTGAAATGTCTTATTACTGATCAATAAAAACATATTTGTAGTTTCCTTCCTGTTTTAGCACGGGCTAACGTGAGCCGTGGCCCGTGCTAAAAACAAACAAACTTGCAGTACATCTGTCTGTCTCTCATCCAGGCGTCATGCGTCCAGCTTTCATACACGCTCACCTGGCTGTACATATGCAGCGCAGAGAAAAATAAATTCCTCACTCATCCTGGCTTTTTCTAACTCTGTCCACAATAAAATACACGAAATGGCCTTAATGTGGTCTGAAATGAATTTTAAAACACTAGAAAAAAAAACTGTCACATGATTGAAAAAAATAATTAGAATTTAATCAATGAGCTGAAGGGGTCCCCAGAGTTTTGTGAAGTCAAAGTGGGGTCATGAGACAAAAAAGGTTGGAAACCACTAGAAAAAGCTCGACTATGGGGCGGCTGTGGCTCAATGTTAGAGTAGGTAGTCTCTCAACCAGTAGGTCAGGGGTCCGATCCCCAGCTCCTGCAGCTACATGTCCGATGTGTCCTTTGGTAAGACATTTAACCCCAAGTTGCTCCCGCTGCTTCGTCCTCGGTGTGTGAATGTGTATGACTGGATTAGTTACTTCTGATGGACACTTTACACAGCAGCTTCTGCCATCAGTGTGTGAACAGGTAGACGTGACCTGCGGTTTAAAAAGGCTAACGTTGATCACATTTGTTTTTACGCGCTGCTTAAAACAAATTCTCCTAAACTTCACATTCAAAATGATAACAGCTTACATAGCAGTAACCATGAGGAAATAAACACCTGAACGTGAAAACAGGTTCGGAAACAAGAGGTGAGAAAAACATATACAACTTAATACGTGTCACTTTCATGTAATCGCCTAAATGACGTCAGCTCAGTGTTGGAAAATGTAAATGAAAACACATCCAGTCTCTGTAACAGAGTCCAGACTACATCGTGGATGTGACATGGGTCAGGCCCAGGTCATGCGAGTCCTCTTTTCCAATGTGTGAAATTGATGACAGTTCCACTGCTAGTCATGCAGGTTTTCTAGTCCCATCGTGGTTCTCCAGGGGCACGGCGTTCTCCCTCACACCGCCGGCCGCCTTCCTGTTCCCTGACATCTTCTCACTCTTCAGTTTGGCCGAGACGCAGAAGTCTTTGAAGCAGCGCTTGAAGTTCTCGTCCAAGAATGCGTAGAGGACGGGGTTGAGGCTGCTGTTTGTGTAGCCCAGTGCCACACAGAAGAAGTAGGCGGCCATGACGGCGGTGGTTTCGGGCACGCTCACTAGCGCCTTCACCAGGATGAAGATGTGAATGGGCGTCCAGCAGACCACAAACACGGCCACCACAACCACCACCAGCCGCGTGATCCGGCGCAGGTTACGGTCTTTTTCCCTCGAGCCGGACAACATCCGGACGCTCTTCAGCCTCAGGACCATGAGGGAGTAGCACACGGTGATGATGAGGACAGGCACGACGAAGGCGAAGACGAACACACATATCTTCATCAGCGTGTCCCAGTACACGTACGGCTCGGGGAACTGTAAGGCACACTCGGTTATTTCTGCAGAGGCAAAGGAGAGAATCTGAATTAAGTGATGAAGTGCTTTTATGATAAATAAAAATTCTCCTCTGTGCCATTTTCATTCTGCTTCAATTTAGCGAGCTGCTAGGGAGCCGCTTATCTGCACTCAGAAGCAAACTGTTTTGCTTTAAATTGCTTTTTTTTTTATCCATCATCTATATTCCTGAAGCAAATGCTTGATGTGTGGTTAATGGAAAACCCTGCACTGTCAGATGGACTTGATTGAATATGAATTACTGCTTTTAGAGCACAAGCTTTAAGTGAATGTAAGAAATGTACAAAATATGTTAAAAAACTTTCATCTTTATTCAGCAAAAGGGAGGAAAATGAATTCCTCACCGCTCTTGGTTTGGGTGCCACCCAGAACGAAAGCAGGGATCCCTGCTGCCGAGGACAGAATCCAGATGCACACATTGATCATCTTGGCTTTGATCGGGGTGCGGAAGTCCAGGGCTTTAACCGGATGGCACACGGCCACGTATCGATCCACGCTCATCATGGTGAGAGTGAAGATGCTGGTGAACATGTTGTAGTAGTCGATGGCGATGAAGACCTTGCAAACTACCTCACCGAAGGGCCATGTGTTCAGCAGGTAGTCGGTGCTCTGGAAGGGCATGGTGGTGGTGACGAGGGCGTCGGCGAGCGCTAAGTTGAAAATGTAAATGTTGGTGGCCGTCTTCATCTTTGTGTACCTTTAAAACATGCAGAGCACAAAGTTAAACCAGAGCCAAACATCCGTCCATTCTGCCATGGCCATCATATATCGCTCGGCTGACTCTTTATTGGCTCATTATGAATTAAACATCGACTAGTCCACCGTGCTTCTTGAATCCCTAATGTAATGTTCTGACTCACTCTTCATTGTTATGTATGGCATGCATCCGTTTGCAGGACATGTATAATCAACTCGGTTTCACTTCATTAAATTATAATAACACTGAAGCGGTATCCAATGACTTCTGCAAAGTTCATTCTTCAAGTTTAATTTAAAGTTTTAATGTTTTTTTACCAGCGGTGACGCCTACGGTATGAAATGAAGAATCCAAATCAAAACACAATATTCCAGAATTACCTCTTTGACTCATGGTGACTGAGCCATGTTGTCATGGCTCACTGGAGGTTTGCTATTATGAGCATGTTTGTTTTAAAAACACCAACAAAGTCATAACCAGGCCACACGGATAACTTAATGAGCTGCACCAGGCAGAATTTTTTTGTCGTCTCTTGACATTAAAAGTGCATTTACGACTCTGACTGGAGCTGATTACATGTTGTATTTTGAATAAAATAAATAAAAAGGTTCCACATCTTGTGAAAGTTGTTGTTCAGATTTCCTGACAATAGTTAGAGAGGAAGATAAACACTACTCTCAAGCTGTAAGGTAGATATAAAGCTAAGGCCTTTAGATAGTTAGTGCAGCTTTAAAACTGGAAACTGTCTACAATGAGTGAGAAGCTCGAGTCCCACCAGCTGTGTTGTTGTCAGCGCTGTGTTTACATCATGTTTACGTCCTTGCCTATAAAAGCTGTTTTAGTCAAGGACTAGAGAAAAGAAGAACATACTCACTGCTTGTTTGGATTTCATGTAAGAGTTTTTAGATCTTGGCCATTCTGTGTCTATTTATGTTCAATATGAAGCTACGAGCTACGAACTAAAGAGCGCTAACATTAGCCTGCTAACACAACAATGCAAGACACAGCTAATTGCAGCTTGAAGAAAGGACAATTTTGTCTGCGGCTTGTGCTTAATTATGGTGCGTTCTAATTCATAACTCCTTCGTGTAAACGTGACTGGAGAGGGGTTGGAGGAGGTGAGCAGAGGCTTCAGAATAGCGGAGGTGTGGCCAAACAGCAGTTTGTTTTGGTTTCATGCTCAAGGGCGACATCTACTGGATCAAAAAGAGTCAAAGAAATCACAGTTTGGTTTTCAGCTAACTGGCTGCTTGCTTTAACTTTGAATTGAATTTAACTTTTGCCAACTGATCCGTCTTTTGTTAAGCGTTGAGCAGGCAGCACACAGATGTTGTATCCTGAATCTTTTTAGTTGAAAACAGTCAAAGAACAACGATGAGGGCCATTAGAAGAGAGGAGACCTTTCCCATTTAAAGCCACACAAGGTGTTCCAACATGCCAGGCACTTCCAGTAACAGCTCAGTTACTGGAATTCATGTGGTTGGTTTTCACTTCGCAAGTTCTTGGATGTGTGTAATTTCAGGTCTTAGTTTACTTTAAATCAACATAAAAACCCCTTTTACTTTAGTTATATTGCCCTCGAGGGAAAACAATAAAACTCAACGTCTGCGGTGGAACCGACGTGATAAAATTGGCTGTTACCGACAGGCGAGGCAATCAACCTGATTTGAGGTAATTGTTGTCTGTGGACTGAAGCTTTGTGGTTGACGCTGTTGCATTTCACATTATATCAAAGAAGATTTGAAGCTCTTGCACACCATAAATAACGGCCAATGAGGTGCAAGCAGGCTATCAGCTTGATAAAGCACCGCTGCTTTCAGCTATGATTAATATCACGCCCGCCAGCTTAGCAGGGATTCTCAGAGTATTGCTATTATATTTTGGAGGTCTTGAGGGTTATTAGATTAAAAGAGTGGACACTTCAAAGGTTCCAGCCACTTCTCAAGGAGGCAGGAGCAATACATATTGCCACATATTAGAAAGTTCAACATTAATCTCAACTCTTTCTTTGTCATAATGCAACTCCAGTCGGGTCCCCGTGGATTTTCAGAAAGAAGAATTCATGCATAATCAGATAGTATCCTATCTCTTAACAAGATGACCTCGTATGAGCTCTTAAGATGTTTTAAGAGAACTTTCCCATCTCACTTTGTAATGAGCGTCACAGTACAACATACTGAAAATATGGATAATAAAGCAAAGGGTCACATGGAAGCTAAATGCCCTAAAAAAACATTTACAGGGATTGTGGATAAATGGATGTAGCCTATGTGCTAAAATAATTGTGGCATATGCATCACTGGGAGTGGGTCCCCCTCACTTGACTTGTTCTTTCCTGTCAGATTTTGCAGTTAATTCCCCTTCTATAACGTTCATACCGCAGTTTGTTTGTTTTTTACATTAAATCTCCATGTTGTATATTTCTAGACTTAACCACCTTGATCTGAATTGTGATGTTTGACTTAAAATCAGACTTTACCTGATGATCACATACATGACGAGGCAGTTGCCCAGCAAGCCGACCACAAACACCACGGAGTAGACTGCGGTGATGATGGGGATGATGGGAGACATGCCCTCCTGCTCCCAGCTGTCATCGTGGGTCAGATTGCGGTTCTCCGAGTATCCGGACACCCAGCCTGAAGAATTCACTGCGCAGTCGTCCAGCAGCGTGGAGAGGCACTTACTGTTATCTTCTTTGAATATTTCAACCGGGGTGCTTTCCATTGTGACACCTGTTTATGTGGTGGACAGAAATACGGCTTCAAAATAAGAGTCTATGAATTGAAAGCGAATAAATGAAAAGAAAACATTGTAATCAGTTATGCGATGTGAGGAAATAAGGTTACATCGAGCCTGAAAAAAAACGCACGTGAAAGACCACTTAAAATGTGATGACGATGAAAAAAATATGACAATGACATCCTTTAAAACTTAAATTCGTTTCTGTAGCCACTTGTAGATCATGCAAAACATTTGTCGAAAATAAATCAGCTCAAGCCTCTCCGAACAACGCGCACTGCAAACACTTCTAACCGATGGCAGGTTTACTCACCTTGATCCAGCCGAATTAAACCTTTTTAAATTATATTTAAAAAAAAAAAATGTGTTAGTCCAGTTTTAATCCGGGTTTGTTTTTGTTAGCTCGGTTTAGGTAAGAGCTCATCAAAGTTTGTTGAATGCTTCTGCAGCAGCGGCTTTGCGGACCCTCGTGCACACGCACTGATGGAGAGGTGGCGCGCAATCAGGCACACACGAACACACACACGCACGCACGCACACACACACACACACACACACACACACACACACACAAATGTGATAGAGCTATGACAGTTACCTGCAGGCAGCTCCCAGCTTCATCCAATCAGTCTTCCGTCACAGTGGAGTGAAATCCGTGGAGTCTCATTAATGAAGACATCATCCCTGATGTGCGTATTGGAGGAATACTAAAGGGTTAATATTAAATAGGCCTATAACACAACCTTAAACTTAATTATTGATTATTCTATATGTATTGACTTGTGCAAATGTACAATGACGTCCCATAAAGACGGTTATGAAGATTTACGGATCTTTTTTTACCCTATAGGCTATTTCAACAAGAAGAAAAAACCTAAATACTCTAATGATGTCCTAAATTTACTTCTTATTGTGTAATGCTGGACAACAAGTTTCTACAAGTGTGGACTGTAATTGGTGAAATTATCTGATCCCCTGATTATGGACCGTATCTTTTGTTATTGATAACACAGGAAAGAGGGCAACAGAGGAATGCTAAAGCTATATGACATATTGTAAAGCCAAACATGGAGGACAAAGATGAAGAAGTCGGTGAAGAAGAAGACCGAGGTAATACTTAAAGTAAGTGTCATAAACTGAAAGTAAGCTGCTTTTGTCATGTTCTGTTTATCTCATGTGGCAATCTCCCAAGTAGTAAAATGAGGCTGATGCGGAAGTGTATTTAATCCTGCAGTTCGTCGATTGTCCACTAGAGGCTGGCTGCAGAAGCACCGGAAGTCACATACACACACATTCAAAAAAACCTGTTTTTACAGCAGAAATTAACATGTTTACAGCCTGGTTTAAAAAAACTAATTGGTCTCATTAGCTCACCTCTCGATCCGCACACACTGTACAGGGGGTGAATTTTTTGGGATAAGAGTTATTCACAATAAAATGGCTAGCTGACCTGATTGACAGGTGGGCGTGATGTAACGTCTTGTCAATAGGATTAAAACCCGCCTCAGCTCCAGCTCTCAGCCTGTCGTAAGGTTGACTGAAAGTTAGGCTGAGACAGCATTTCCAGCATGGAGACCGCCATCGATGGGACTCCAAAGCCCCCCTGCAGTAATGGATGGGTGACGCCACTCATGCTTCGTCTATGGTTTAACTCTAGCTAAGATTAGCTGCAGTTGGCATGCACGTGTCTCGTTCTTAAGTGTGACCCTGAGAGTATAACATAGGGAAATAATTTTGCCTTTAGCGTGTACATTCATGATCACACTTGAAACTCTCTTTTTATCTAGCAATGTTATTTCAGCTTGTTATTGGTGAATTAAAAATGATCACCCCCTGCTGTAAACAATCCAGCCCCATCATATCGCCTCCAGACACGATTCGATGGCGTCATTAATGTACAAATCTAGTAAGGCAGTCAGATTGATTTCACAGCAGCTCTCATAGAACTCATTTCTGCAGCAGATATTTAAAGAAACTGTCTGACTCTGATGTTCATCACTTTGCTAAATGAATTGTGGAAATGCTTGAAATTTGGCAATTGAACTTCATTGTCTTTATTTCTTGTTAAACTCCAGTAGAGAGGAGGACATATCAGAAGGAAGGAAATACAGGAGAGATGTATTGTGTCGTTCTCAGCGCTTTGTGTATGTGTGCAATGAATGGGTAATATTAATAGCTTTCCCTGGACACTGCACTGCACATTTCTCTGCTTTAGTGGACAGACTCGTGTGGAGGGAAAGGGAAAGAGAGATGATGTATGAGCAAGGTCAAGGGTGGGCAGGATTCAAACCGCTTTAACTGCAGGCAGTGACCAATCATCACTATTTCATTTCATATTTGATTTATTTCAATTCAATCTCCGTCTATGATCCTCATCATTAGATGTAAACACAAACAACTAATGTACATTTTCGGGTAATGATCTATTTCTAGCTTTAAACATGACTAATAATGTTTTCAAGTGAACGAGATCCTGAATTTAATCTTTCTTTAGAGTCAAAGATGAGACAACCAAAGATCTAAAAATTCTGCTGCTTTGTTAAAGTCACATTTATTTATTTTTTTAATAATTGACAAAGCAGACCATTAATTTAATTATTACTTAAGCTGTTTGAGCTGCCTAGAAGTGAGGAGAAGAATGTACATTTTAAATCTAAAAAGAGCAGAAAAAAAATCTTTCAATCTACAGTAAGATTTAAACTCTGATGTTTTGAGCTTACAGTAGTTTCTCGTTTCTCTCATTTCTCCTGCAGTGCAGCAGTGAGCTCAGTGTCACTATGCTTATTAGAAACATGCAGAGGCTTTTTAGGTCGGGTACAATCACTTCTATCTGAACCAGTTCGACTTGAACTTGGTTTGACTTGATAACTGCTCTCATATCTGGCAAACCGAGGGGGCGTCCAAAACAGCCATGGGCGGGGGGGTGCCTTTAAACTGTCTACCTTCTCTGGTCCAAACAAATCCAGAGCATTCAGGACCAGAATTTAAAGACAACATAGCATGTTTCCTTAATGTCTGATCATATAGTAAGGTCACTTTATCATTTCAGTCAGTAGATATCTTACTGTTTGGACCTTTAATCTTCTCTTTGTCCTGATCATCATCTGATCTTTTACTCCCTGTGACTCACTCACTTACTCACATTAAAGATAACATTCCTTAATGCTGCTTTGACTTCAGGGTGAAATAATCAGACTAAACACAACATATATACATTTGTTTACATTAGTTGCATTAAGTTGATGCTTTGTCAGAATAAAAATGTAACAGCAGTTTTTACAGTGGATCATAAAGTGACTCACCCTCAGCTTGTCATGACTCGACAAATCAACCACTGAAGCTAACGTCTGAGGAATTAAAAAGGTCTCATTTGCTGAGTCCTGCGGGCCCTCTGGAAGCCTCGGACCCAAATCATTAAGCTTATGTCGGTAATTATGGTGAATTTAAGGACAAAAACAGTTGAAAGTCAAGAGTAATTATCGCGGCTAGAAAATAATTGCAACAGCTTTGTTTCTGACTCCAGCTTGGTAAAGAATGAGTTCATTTCTGCTTCCAACACATTTCTCTATGCGCAGAAATGTCGTTGGAGCAATCAGGTCGATTTCTTGGAGCTCAAACTGTTGAGGCTCAGAAGTTAAAGGGGAATTCTGGTCAAAGAACAGGTGGGTAGACCTTTTTCTCTGTCCCTTTGAGGACAGGACTATAAATATGGATCATCTGTTTTTCCCTCCAGTGCATGCTGGGATAGGTAACAGCCCTGAATAAAAATCAGATGGTCTAATCCATCTATTCATCTATTCATCTATTCATCCATCCTTCCATCCATCCATCCATCCATCCATCCATCCATCCATTCATCCATCCCAGCTTCTCAACCCGAGTTTGATGTTAGAAGAAAACGGTGACTTTGGCTGCTGGGTTTGGTGACTGCTGGTGTCAGAGGAGCCTTCTTGGGATTACCAAAGGCATGATGGTTGGTTGAAAATCATTCTTTGGAATTACTTCTACTTCTCAATGATGTAACGGATCAAAATGTGAACATTGGTTTTTAAATCTGAGACAACAATGATGTTGAACTAGCTATTGTCTTTAATCCACTCTAGACCTCTGCTGTAATCATCCTCACATCTGTGCAGAGAGTTGCAGAGCAGTGACTCAGTTAAGAGACATTCATTCATCCATATAAATCTGGTTTCAAGCTCTGCAAGTACCTTGCACCACCTCCAGCACCTCACACTCAGGCTGACCTTTGACCTCGACTGTAGAGGAGCAGACTCCAGAGGATTTCACCTCAGAAATCAATACAACATCACATTAGTATTATAATCCAGGCGCATCCTTTTTTATGCTCAAATAAACTTTTCTGACCCACAATTCTGCCAGCGTCTTTGTCAGAATTTCAAGTGAGTATCACAGGGAGGGATTAAATAGATTTAAAGGAAGATTACTTTGAAAGTCTACGCTCACAAACAAACAGCATCAGATGTGATTTGGGCTATTTTTGGAGAAAATACAGATCCCTAGGATTTGAAGTACAACTGTTTTGAAGTCATCAGCAGCTCCAAAACGAGTAAATGTGGCCATCTAACTCGAAACATGTTAAAATAAGCACGCATTTCATTGTAAGAGCTTTTTTTAGCTTGTAGGTTCAACAGTAGATATTTTTAAACCTGACCAAAAAAAGCAATCTTTGCTGTGAAATGAATGCCCCAAAAAGAAGGCCACCCTCATCTTGCTGTGAACTCATTTACAACACTGAAGGTGACATCCGCTGTTTGCTCATAACTTGCAGCTTTAGTGAAGATTTGTGGGAGGAACAGAGCACAATCATTCACGGCTTCAATTCCACTCAAAAAGTTGAAGGACAGATGGGTGCCATAACCTGTTTGTTGCAGAGATTTGAGAGGGTCAAAGATGAATTTTGGAATTTAATTTAAGTTCAGTCCTTGAAATTACATAAGCAGAGAGGAAAAAAGTATTTTTAATCTAAAAGGATTTCTAAAAGCGACGTATTCAAATTTAGAGGCCCTTTCTAAAAAGAAAATGTCACAATTCCAGTAGAAGAAATTAATGAAATACAAGAAAATGCAAATTTACTGTAGTTTGCGAAAAAGTTAAAGTCTCTCAAAGCCTCAATAAGGGTCATTACTGTGAACTTAAACGAGCAGTGTGTATGTTCCACCATCAGGGGGCTCTCAAACAAAACAATAACAAAAGATGATGTCGAGGCTCGCGGTGAATCATGGGAGTGATTATCTCTGCTACTTCCTCCCCCATCCGGATGTAATGTAAGAATTTGAAAACAAAAAATATAACATAAAGTCAATCGTTAATTAATATAGATATTTTCGATATATTGTACGTTTAAGTCTTTCAAGACGTTTTGATTTTGTTTAATAAAAACTTCAGTGTTTTTTTCTTCTTGCAAAATCTGCACATTCTTCATTCAAAGAACAGGAACAGGATTTTTAAGAAGTGAACATTTTGTATTTTATAATCTTGGCTTTTGTTGCCCAGTTTTTCAATCGATTTTTGTAATTTAATTTTTTCTCTCTCCAAATCACCTCACCCGTAAAAGTAATAACTGACTCCAACATATTAGCTGTGTGTGTGTGTGTGTGTGTGCGCGCGCGTGTGTGTGAACTCATCCTGCCTTGGTCACATGAGGTAGGGAGGCAGAGATGGAAAATGTTTAGGTTCAGAGGAAAGAGCAGCTATTTCAGGCTGGAGCTTTTCCCTGCAGGATTCTTACAGTGTATGTGGGAAATTGAGCGTGTTGATGTGAGTCAGTAGAATTCCCCACAACATGAAAGTAGTAGGGCATTTTTGTGTTCGTGGATAAAAAAAACTGGCAGCACTCGACCGTCCCTGAACTCTGACTTAAACCCACAGGATGAAACCTGATTGAAGAAAGTGTTTCTTTCAAGGCGTGTTTGTCAATCTGTGCAGTTCATTTAAAGGCTGCGACCACACTGATCCAACACTCAGCACACTGAAAACCCAACGTTGTTTTCCATTAGAAGTTGAATATATGCCACGTTGATTCAATGTGATACACAATTTGTATTTGCCATTCAATCCAATTCAATTCAATTTTTTACTTTATGGACTAGGCCTGACCAATATGGGATTTTTGGGGCTGATACCTGGCCAGTTATCTATGTTCAATCTTTAAAGATAGATGGATAAAGATTTACATTTTTATTGGGTTGATCCCTAAAATGCAGTTATCAAACACTTGTGGAAAAGATATACAGTATAATGAAGACAAATGGTCACTCAACTGGAAAGTAAACATGTATGCTGATATTAGGCCGATATTATCGGTTGGCCGAATAATGCTACGTCATTCACAACAAGCCTCTAGATGCACTCACCTGCTGTTGTTAAAACATCTAACTCTGTCATACTATTTGAGAAAAGTTCTGAGATTGGGGATGAACGCATCAGTGTTTCAGTCAACTTAGGTAGTTTTACCTCATGTGGTGTCCCACAAGGCTCCATCCTTGGTCCTGTATTAATCTCCATCTACATGTTCTCATCAGTTAAAATCAACTAGTGACACAAAATCTCTGAATACTTTTTATGCAGATGACACTCAGCTCTATTTTTCCCTTAAACCAAACAATTACTTGCTTCTAAATTCACTCAGAGACTGGCTCAAATGCTTCAAAACTGAGTGAGCACAAATCTAAAATTTTCCATGGTCCTATATTTTAATCTCTGTTTCGTGAATTCTAATATGCTTTAAGATGTATTTTAATGTTGGGTTGTTGGGTTTTTAAAAGCCTTATTGAATTGTCTGGCCTCCTTCTAAATCGAAGACATCCTGAGCCATAATCCAAACTGCTGTTCCGCATTACCTCACCATGTTTTTTTTTGTATCTAAGCGTAATCCAATCCAAGCATAATGGTCTACCATCATGAGATAGATTCATTTTAGATAACAGTTTTGACTGGCAAACACATGATCTTGTACCTCTATAGGGGCTGTACAATCATATATTATTTCATTATGTTGTCAGGTTCAAACACAGTATTTCAATGTTTAGATTGTGCAATTTGTAGTCCGTAATGGATCAGTTTCATCTTCATGCTATTTCCTTACACAAGCCTGTCTCCTCTAAATTTCATTTATGTACCACTAAATTGTTTTTTCCAATTACATTCTGTTGGCCAACATAATTGCTTCCTGTGTTATGTTCAAAGGTAGCATTAAGCCAGGTAAGAAAGTGCAGCTATTTTTACCATGCTAAAGTCATTAGGGGAAGATGGTGGAGTCCAGGACTGTGGCACCAGAGACCTGTTTGGTTAGATTAGGCAACAATTGCACGTAGAACTGAGGGGAGGATGAATTTTTTGTTTTATGCTGTGAGACCACAATGTCTCCTTGAATGACTGAACATAACCCTGAAACTCTTTTCTTTCACAAAGTGCTTCACAGAATATTCAGCTAATAGTGATAACAACAATACCAATCATAAAAGAACACAGAAAAACAACACTTATAAAAACTACATGATAACAACCAGTTTAAATGTGGTCAAAAGCCAAATGGAAAAGATTTGGCTTAAGAAGAAAATATAAATCGAAGCTGCAGAGCAGAAGTGCAGAGGAAGTGAATTCCAAAGTGATGGAGCCACAAATTCAAAAGCACGATCACGTTTTGTTTTCAGTCAGACACGAGGGACAACAAGTAGACTCTGGTCCAATAACCCTGGGGGGGTCTGCTGGGGCTTTACAAACAGAAACAAGGATTTTAAAGTAAATTCTGGCTTTCGTCGGAAGTCAGTGCAAGGAGAATAAAACAGTATTATTAGAGGAGCTGCTGGACCTTGTTAACAATCTCGCAGCTGCATTTTGAATAATTTGTGAGCGGTCGAGGGAGGATTTATTGAGGCAGCTGAAAAGGCAATTACAATAGTCTGGCTTGGACAAAACCAAAAGCCTGAATCAGCATCTGAAATTCAATGTGAGACAACTTCAATTTGAAAGTTTGGCATCAGAAAGACAACTGGTAGATTTATTTTCCTTACATAAGTGGTATGAATGCATTTTGATTTAACAGATTTTTTTTACATTTCCACATTACCTCCATGCAGATTCAGACGCAGAAGCCCACCTTTAAGCACATCCAAACTGTTCTGCAGGTGTTAATGTGATCCTCCTTGAGGTTTGCAGCCAGACGGGAACACTGTGTTTGATCAATGACCCAAAGGAGCAGACGATCATCTCTAAAAATGCTGAATGTGCACTGTGAGAGAGCAGGAAGTTTACAATCGATGGCTCAGGGATTGGACCGCACACAGACGGTCCTCTACATCAAACAGAGAGACAAAGAGGGGGGAGAAAGTCGGAAAATTTAGGGGTGGAAGGGTGAAAAAGTTTAAGATGAATGCAGGAGTGAAGGGAGGTATGAAAAGAGGCCAGAACTGATAGGTCAGCTGAGGACAAGACACTTTTACTGACAGAGAAAAATAATGAGTCATAAGCTATGAGGCTTGATTCAACTACATAAAGCAGAAAAAAGAATCAACTTCAACTCAATACTTGATCACAGACTTTCTAAGATGAGCCAATCCCCAAGGGAAATTTGTATTTAACGTTTAAAAAGCGTTGTGTACTGTATCAGCGCATTCAGCAGACTGTTTAAAGTCAAACTTTCCAATTTCATGGACTGTCATATTTTACTCCACTTGGACTCAGAACGAGCCAAGAAGGGTGGCTCATAGGGGTGTAAATCACCAGTTACATCATTTCCTTCTAAATGATGAACATAGCTGTGCATGTTTGTGTTTCACCACATTGGATTTTAAAAACCAAACATTTGAAGCACCAAACTTTTCTTTCCTGCATCCTGATCCATCTGAATGCACTGATTTGTGGCTTTTCTGCACCATATCATAATAATGCACCAATGCACCATATATAATAATCAAGTTCTGTGTGCGCTTTTGCTTATTGAGAAATGCATTTACACTCGCTGTATCAAAGCAGCATAGTTCATATCTAGTCATTATGGAACTTTCAAAATAAAGGCGTATCATAAAGATGACGATGTAGATCCATGTCATGACTTTTCCATGGATTTCATTGGATCATATGATGGATCCTTACACCTTTAGTGGCTCATCAATTAAAAAACACAAAGTTAAAGCAACATTATGAAATGTGGAATCATTGTTGTAGCTAAAGTCGTGCTCATCGGCCTAATCGTGGAACAAGATAAGCACTTATGTGTTTACAAGCTGCAACAAACATTTCTACTGACTCTACCTTTCATTATAAAAGTAAGAATAAATATAACATTTTACAAAAACATATATAATAGTCCTGCTACACTTGAACTTTTCCTGTAAGAAAACATAATTTGTGATTATTTAACTTTATTTTGAGCCTAATAAAGAATCTTAATCATGACATGAAATAAAATGTCGACATTCAATCTTCTTCTGTCCCACGGCTGCTTAAGAAGACGTGTTCTCTCTGCACTGAACGATTTGTCCCTCAGTGTTCAAGTTTATTTTCCGGTACATCTACAGTATGGAAGCTTCCTGCAGAACCTGCTATGCTGACTGTGTGTTTCATAAATACATAAACAAAGACAAATAAGAATCCTGATCTTTTCTCTGTGGATATTACTCAGTACCTGACCCAGCTCTGCAGCACGGCCCACCACATTGAAGCTTCTTGCTGTCATCTTATTTTGATGGATGCCTGCATCTTAATGAGAAGTGTAAAGCTGTCAATAGACACGGTCAATATGCCTGTTACAGCTCATATCTTAGCAGCTTTTCCTCGCTCAAATAAATGCACATGCATACATTCATGCACATACAGAACTCTCAGAAGACTTGATGTGTGTGTGACTGAATACATCAGTGGATGTATGTCATATATAATACACCACCTGATTGAAAGTTCACATTCACAGTTCTTCTGGTCTGAATCAGATGTTTGATGAGGCGCTGTAATGTTGTTTGTTTAGTCGAAACCACAGACTGAATAAAACATCGATGCAGTCTCAGTGACATCACATATTGGAAGTGTTTTAGAGTTGAATGTCGGGGATGGAAAATCTTTTCTCCATCTAACGTTTGATCAACAGTAACAGGCAAAGAGGTGAAGCTCAGGTGCCCACCAGCAGTCAACTCAGCCACACACTCCTCATTATGCAATTGCATGCAGGTCTGTGATTAAAAAAATGGAAAGAAAGAAATCAATCAATCAATCATTATTTGGCATATAGCGGCAATTCATGTTATCTCGAGACACTTTACAAAAGAGCAAATGGGATCATTTGCAGGAAGGATTTCTACTTTGTATTCATCACGTTCCTGTTGTCCACACTTCCTTGAAGATGAGGTTGAAAGTTTGCATCAACACAGAGTTTATGTTAGTTCTCTAGTTTTGTGTTCTGCTAGTGTCCTTGTCACCACTGGTATAGCATGAGGCGGGACCTGCTGACCAATCAGGAGTGAAACAGAAACACCAGTAGCCTATTGGGGGTCATTTTGTCCACACTGTTCCTGCTCGCACAGTGGAGCACATATAGCGGTCCTGCTGCTGGGTCGATGCCGCTTCTACCGCCCTGTCCAGCTCTCCTCTTATTACTGCCGGTCTCCTGGTATCTTCTCCACGCTCTTGAGACTGTACTGCGAGACACAGCAAACCTTTATGTGACTGCACGTTTGGCTATGCCGTCCTGGGGGAGCTGGACTACCTGTGCAACCTGATTGGTCTGCAGGAACAGCCTCATGCTACCAGTAGTGACAATTAAGGACAGTAGCAAAACACAAAACTGGAGAAGAATCAGACCGGAGGGATAAAGAGAACGGAATTGTCTTTGGCCACTGCAACAAGGACTTATGCTTCCTGAACTGACAGATTGATATCCCTGAGGTTTAACTGACTCGCTGTTTGACTCTGATGATTTAGAGTTCCTGTCATCTTCTGAGCGGTATAGTACACGCATAGACAACCATCAGAACAAGGTCACTATTAGAGGCCTCTCCATCTTAATTGTATAACAACGCTCTTTAGCACGTCCTTCTCTTATTCACAACTTAATACGGGGTTTGGATGGCTTTCTGAGCTTTAAATTAAAAAATAACAAGCACATCTTTTTATTAAGCTACTTAATTTCTGTGTGTAGTGGGATGTAATCTGAACATTTTAATACAATGTGTTTTGTTACTCTCTTCATCGTTCTCTATATCAAAGTAGTTCCACACATTAAAATGCTCCCATGATCGCCGACAATAATGATGTCGCTTCAAAGCCTGACAAAAAAAAACAAGTCTCTTAGGTTTTATGACGATATCTCGTGCAAGAGATAGTAGTTAGTGATAAAAGGAATTATTAATATTGTACAGCTTGTATCGCTGCATACAGGCAGTGAAGTTGTGACTCTATCGACTTGGACACATAAAAGGACCTCCGCTCCATTATCCAACTCTGTCTGTAGTCGTGTCTGATAGTGACGTAACCCTGCAGCTGCTCTTCTCTGTTTGATTGCTCTGAGTTGAAGAGAGGCTGAAGGGTTGCACCTCAGCAGATCGAAGTCGACAATCATCTTCTGAGATATTATTTAAAATGAACAGTATTGGATGAATGTTGGGCAAGCTTCTTAAAACAGATGGGCCATATTCAGATTCTTGTTCTACTGGGGGTGGCAGTAGCTCAGTCTGTAGGGACTTGGGTTGGGAACCGGAGGTTAAACAGACTTGATCAAGACTGAGCTTATTGACTTCCAGCGCCAAATGTTACTAACAGTCTCTTCACAGAGAGGCGGACCAACTGCTCGGGGATATATCCACAAGTTTCCCAGTGTTTTCTCATTGCCCATCATCTGCCCATCATCACTGCAGTCTGATCCACTCGCCTGCTCCGAAACCACCGACCTGATGACTTCACACACCACGCTCCCTTCCTGTTCAGTGTGTTCACAATCTTAAATACTTTTCAGCGTGCATGCACGCCTCAGAGTAGCACCCTCCCTCGTCTGCAGATGGGTGCACACAGTCACCGACACACCAGACAGATGGAGGTAGTGATGCGGTCTGCTGGGTGAGTAGTGAAGCACTTGCTGCTCAGAGGCCAACAAGTTTCAAACAAGTTGACATTCACAGGGAGCGATAGAAACCAGAGTGAGAGGTGACCTTTAGGAGGAATGTATGGATCACTTCATTGAGATAAAAATGGTTTCTTTCAGGAGGCTCAAAGAACAACAGAGAGAAATAATTCTGCATTTGCATGTGTCCTCAGGCCAAATATATTAGAACCAGAAATTACACTAGAATCAAAATGAGATTAGCACAGTTTATCATTCCTGCATAATAATGACGGCTGCTTAATAATTGACACGTTTGCTGTGAGATTAAATGTGTGCTTGTTGCCGGTGGTTGGCAGTCCATCACAAAATGAATCGCCCTGTCTCAGGAATTAACATGATTAATCACCCTGATGCTCTGAGCGGAGAGGCTGCAGGCTGTTTCTTCCTTCACTCTCTGCTCTTGATAACATATGGCTGCAGCAGCACTGATTTGACTTTATGTTTTATTATAGAAGCGCTGAGGCTTGTACTGCTGTGAGAGAATAAGTGATCAGCCTGAAAAGCCATCGTGTTCTCATTTTAATGACACGGATTCATCAGCACCAAGACTGATGCGCTGAAGCTTCAGAGGCTGACACCTATTAATAAGAGACTGTGACATTATGCTGCTTCTAATGACGGTGGCCTCTTAGCAGATCCGGTTACTGATAGATCAGTGACTTTAATATACGTCCCAACAAAGGGAAAGAGCTATGTCATCAGAAATATAAAACACACTGATGGTAGAGGCTGCTGTGTAAAGTGACCATCAGAGGTAACTAATCCAATGTATACATTCAAACACCGCAGACGAAGCTGCCGGAGAGATTCGGGGTTAAGAGTCTTGCCCAAGGACACATCGGACATGTTGCTGCAGGAGCTGGCGATCGAACCCTCGACCTTCCTGTTGAGAGACTACCGACTCTACCAACTGAGCCACAGCTGCCATGATTTAAGATCAGTTTTGAATGAATTCAGAAACTTTGACTTTATTCTTTCCTCTGCCTCTTTGGGTAATTAAAAACTGAATCACGGAACACACATTGCTGTACACTGACAGTTCAGATGTGACTCTTAATCGTCATCTCCCCTCATGAATCAGACAGCTGCTTCTGGGAAACTGCAGACTGTGTACGAGGCAGATAGGGATGTTAAATCCTGTCCGCAGCACCTAAATTATCAGAGCATAAAGGCGGGCGGCAGAGGGCTGCTTTAGTGTGTATCTATAGATTCCTGCTCAGCTTTACAGCCTCTAAAATCCGAGCAAAGTGAAAGCAGCTTATTGATGGCCATATGGAAAGAGAGAGTTTAAATGATGCATTGGGAATGAATAATTTTAACTGGTTGCTGCACAGCGAGAGGTGGGAGACGGCTCCTTACTTCAGTCGTACCAATTAAAAATGGGCCCTGAAGCTACAACGTAATGAAGGACCTACAGTACAAAAAGAGTGTAGTATCACGTTGTCATAGGAAGCAACAGTGTTCTTTATTCAACCTGTGTGTTTGTGTACTGCTTGAATACAGACTTTCCTGCTCCTTAAATGATCCCTGGATGAACGTCCATCATAATTCACTTCAGAATCAGAGCTTCCAGGCGTTCTGTATCAGCGAGGCTGGAGCCAGAGCTCAACAAATGATTCAACCTGCTGCTCCTGAAACTCTCCCCGCAGGGCTTTCAAACCAAAACCCAATTTTAGACACCGCATCTTGTCATTTGTAACCCTCCTACACCCTCATAATCCTCTATCTGGGCTCGCTATATGACATGGACAGATCAGACTGCTTCCCCAGACACGCTGACACTAATGAAAATGATGATATCTAGAAAGGTATCAATGTGACTTTCTCCTGACCTCAGGCTTGTTTGTCCAGCTGAACCAGATCTGCCGTTTAACCCCAAAGTCAGGCAAAGAAGTGAGCAAAATGAAAGCGTGTGCAACTGCCATGACTTCCTTGATAGTAATGAGCGCATGGAAGATGTGTTTCATTTCAAATAGAAAGTAGATGAGGATTCTTTGTGATGCTGGAAATTATGCTGCATTGTTGGTGATGAGGTTTGGTGAAGGTAGCGATGGGGGAGACCAACAAACCAGTCACCGACTCCCTGAATCATTTCATACACATTATATACACTTTAGGTGGGCGGCTGTGGCTTAGTTTTAGAGTCGGTGGCGTCCTAACCTGAAGGTAGGGGGTTTAATCCCCAGCTCCTGCAGCTACATGTCTGATGTGTCCTTGTGCAAGACATATCATGTCCTATAGTTTTTGTTTGGCAGTTAATGGGTGTATAGCTTTCTTTATTCTTACATTGTATTTTTATTTTATTTGCACTCATATGCTCGCTCTTCTTCTTCTTGTCTCTTTACTGCAACACTTGAATTTCCCCTCTGGGCATCAATAAAGGATTATCTTTATCTTTATTCGAGACATGTCAAATTACTAAAAGAATAGAATGAAACCCTTACTTTTTTTCTTATTCCTTCACACTCTACATCGAGAACCTCATATTATATAAATATGATGATTTCGATTGATTAGATTTGCTCAGTGTTGCCTGTGAACTCATTTGAATATTTTCCTCCCTTTTGATGATGATTCAAATTAGCAGTAGTCTTCAGGAAACAAAACATTAGAAACTGGAAACCCTGTCTGTTTTGGAATTCAGGACTGTTTGAGGTAATTGTGATCAGCAGGATATCTACGGCAGCGCATGTAACATTTTCTTTTTACATTATTCATTGTGCTGTGTAATGTGCATGTTTGCTCAATCTGAAGAGGTACCCAGGAGGAGAGACTGATGGCTGTGTCAGAACAGAGAGATCCAATATTAACCTGCTGTGAATAATTGATTTATCCATCGATTGAAGACATTTCAATAGATTCTAATTTGCGTCTAAAAAACATTCAAAACAATGACAGTAAAGAAATGTGAATTTCACACAGAAAAAACGTGATTGAGTCGAGAGATGTGCAACACGTGATGCACTCTACATTGCCTGACATGAGCGACCGAATAAAAAATGGATCAACTGTCCATGAAGATCAGATCAAAACCTGTGGAAGCATCGACCAGGAGTCTGTGTTTCTGTCAGGGAATGATGCGGCAGGACGCTCGCATCAATCTTTAAATAAAGATGAAGTGTGAGGATTTCTCTCCCATTAAGAAGTGTTGTAGTCAAGACCACATCAACTGAGACCAAGACATACCCGAGACCAGAGTCAAGACCAAGACCAAGACAATAAATATTACTGCAAAATCATCATCTTGAAAAATAGCTTGTCAGTGGTGGTCTTGACCGGTCTTGATTTAAAATCCGGAGTTTGCTTTGGGCAAGACACTTAACCCCAAGTACAAGTCACAGAATTGTACAGTCACTTGTTCTGTGAAACTAAAAGCAAGCCGTGTTAGTGGCTTATTTCTCAGGCTCAGCTAAATTGAAAATAATAAGAGAAAATAATCTAACCATTAACTACACCTAATCACTCCATCCATCTAATTATCTCAAATCTATAAATAAAGCAGCGGCAGAACAACGTGCCTCCTCCAGAGCTTAAGAGAAACCGACGACAGCCCCACGTCTGTTGGATCTCAGGAGGGGAGGTGGAAGAAAAGTTCATTCCCCAGAGAAACGTTCTTTGAAGTTGAACAAAAGGATGGCGCAGAAGCCTCCCGGGAATCCACACCACACTCTCCTACACATCCATTTATTTCCCCCCTCCCTCTGAGAACACAGGGGGGCTGAGGCGTTACTTTATATCACTCAGTGATCCCCTGCTTATTTTTTTATTCACTTCACATCCCCTTAAGGTTAAGTTAGATTGTTGTTTTATTTTTGCTCCTGAAAGGAAATGATGTGATCCATCACAGTATGGTGACTAACAGAAGGATGCTCATTTCTCTAAGTGACACAGATAAACAACCTTTTCCAAGAGGTTTCAGGAACGTTCAGTCAGATCGTGTTTGGAATATCTCGAGTTACTTTTTCAAAATGTTCCCCGCTGCTTGGACAACAATAGAATCACAACTCTGATTGGACACATCTCCATCTGCTGCAGAGAGGAGATAGTAGTCCTGCCTCTCATCTGTGATGGTGCTGGATGCTGCAAATTACAAAACGTGCTTCTGCCGGAGGGATGGTGAGTTTGCCAGGGTGAAACATGACTGTAAAATCATGGGCATAGTCTCAGTGATGCCACTCACGGGTTTCTGAAGAAGCATTTTGAAGCCAAGTGACATCAGTCACGTTTTGAAAATGCTATCTCAATCTGTAACTTTGGATTAATCTAGAAACAGGATAATAGGTTAAGCTGAGACATGCAAACGGGTACAACGTGCCACCTGTAAGTCAACTCAGCCACACCCTCAATTTTGAATCAGGAGGTCAACCTTTTTAATTGTGCTGTGAAAATAAGCATTTTAACATGGGACCCAATAGGGAGTCTAAGGCTTTTGCAGCAAGCCTCATGTGGACACTTGAGGAACTGCAGTTTGTTTTGAACTTGTGCATTGGCTTAAATTTCTAACACCCAGAGGCTGCGACTTGGTGTGAGCATACCAGTTGAATGAAAATGTGATCCAGTAGAGAAGGACAAAAATATGTTATATGAATTTCACAGATTTTCTTCCTCATGTATATTAGAGAGTATTTCATTTAAATTTGCAATTTTTTCAGCAAACTGAGCTTCCTTTTCTATTTTTGTTTTTGTCTGCTTTGGGTTTTTTCTGCATTGATTTTCTGATAATGATGCAACTCTCAATTACACCATGATTTAAATAAAAGAAGATTAAAATGACATATTCCAAGGCTTAAGTTTTGGGTTTGTTCTTCTAGTGTGACCAACATCTAAGCATTCTGATTTCCCAGCAGCAGCTGAGTGAATTTTACAGTGAAAAACGTTCTTCATGCAGGTCACGGACTGTGTACTATGAAGTCTTTTGAATCACTGGTTTTGAATCAATATGAAGTCTCCCTCTGGCTTTGCAGACTCACTCAAATGTATTCATTTCATATGTCTGCGTGTGTATTCATAAATGTGTTAAACCAACATGTTACATCATGGTGTGAGGTCAAATCGTGTGAAAACAAAAGGTTTTGGTAAGAACAAATATTATCTCACATAAGAAGTAACCAAGAACATGGCTGGTTTGTCCCACACAGACTGCCTTGGTGTCTTCTGTTCTTGTCTAGGCGGTATGGAGCCATGTATGTACTGATCAAGTGGCAACCTCCGGTGTTTAAAAATCAAAGCTGATGCGAAAGTGCAAAATCCTGCAGTTCCTTGAGTGTCTTCTTGAGGCTATCTGCAGAAGCACCATTAGTCACATACACACCCCATTAAAAAAAAGTAAGCAGAAATTAACATGTTTACAGCCTGGTTCAAAAAACTAAATAGGTCTTTTTCCTCTCGTGATGCTAAAAAAAATAAAAAATAAACTACATTTCAGAATGTTTCCTTTTTCTTGGTTGTCTGTTTGGCTGCATCCTCACACCTCAAAATGGAAAAGACTAGAAATGCTGGCCCGAGGTTGCATTCCTCCTCCAATCCGTCATGTTGCAGTTTGGGAAGTTCTTTTTAGAGAACAAAAAAAGTGAGTCATATATCTTGCATGTGTCTCAGACTTGGCCACAAATTTAAGAGTAGAAAATGACCAACACCGCCTTTAAGGTCTTACATCATTGTTTTTTTTCTGGTTGTAACTGGTATATTGGTGGGCCATTTGGACAGAAATTTTAATCTTTGAACCAAAGACCAATGTGTTCAATAGCCTGTTATCTGAGCAACAAAAACCCATTATTTAGAAACCTCAATAGTGAGTCTGCAGAGAACACTGGCTCTGTCCATGGTGCTGATTGAACCACAGCCGGATCAAATTGGAAAACAGGCTTTAGACATTATCTCACTCTCTTTGGCACTCACACACTACACTTGTCCTTCCATATTTCCATCCAGGATCTGCACTGACATAAAAACATTCCTGCCTATGATGCTAACCAACACAAACAACTACATACCTAACCAAACATTTAGGACAGTTTCTGAACAATTGGGGATTGGGAATAATGGATTTTGTTTCTTAGACTAACAAGCAGTTTTAAAAAACAAGCTTTTTATTGATTAGAAATACTCAAACCAGAACAATTGGCTTTTCCAACGTTTGTTTGTTTAATTTAAAATGATTTCAAGCTGTAACAACAAAGGAGGTGTTCAAGGCTTCTTAATAAAGTTTCATGTTAGAACGATGTAAATTATGGTTCTTGTTAGATTACAGTCTTTATTCTTAATTGGGAAATGTTTCAGAATTGAGCACCACAATTTGGTTCCTTAATAACAAATAAATAGAGCCTCCAACACTGTTGTTGTGGAGAATCCATCGATGTAAACAAGATGCAAATCCCAGTTTGTCAAACTGTATCATCACATGCAAAGGGAGGGAAACATGAGACTTAAAGACGATGGCAAAGTTGAGCTGACATTTAGACTAATGACAAACATTGTCTTTTGAATGTTTTGCTTTTTTCCCAAGGTTTTGCTACCTTTGGATGGAGATGTGGCTTATAATAAACAACACGTGTCAGCACGTGTTGAGTGTGTCTGTAGTTTTCTTACCATAGTGTCAGCTGCTGTTCAGGATCAACTGGTTTGTGAAAATCGGGAGTTTATCCAACTGGATCACGGACATCCTGAAACACACCTGGAAGCGACCGTTGTAAAAATGGACTATTGCCCATCCCACTCCAATGCCAAGATAATACAGAAATATTCAGAAGCCAGTTCCCCAAGGCAGTAAAACACTATCTTAAAGATTGTATACAACCACTGCAATTATTACAAGTTTTCTGTATATTCTCAAACTGCATTAGTGAAGACACATTTAACATTTCAAGTATATTCAGCAATCATTTCTGCAGAAAATTATTCCTTAGTGCTGTTTTAGAGACGCTACAAAGTCCCAGGTGCAGTCCATGAATATAACGAGCAACACCTGCTGCCACTTAGATGGAGGAGCACAAGTACTGATAGGAACACGGATCATCACACACCTGAAAGCATCTAATGTGGCTGTGCTGCTGGCTGATTCACTGACATCAAACATTCTGATTTGTGGTATTCCGGTTGTGTTACGTTAAAAGCCTCAGGTGCAGATAGATACGGTTTCTTACACTTCCCCCACAAGAGGCTCCACGTTTCACAGATGACTGGATTTTGGTGTTAACGGGCTATCGGGCATTTGATCTTTAGCGGAGATCGAATCATGAAAATTGTCGGGTTGAGTCCTGACTGGGCTGTGTCGTAGGTTTTTGTGACTCCTAAATGGCATGCAGTAAATCATCTCTTGGCTGGCCAGTGTCAACCTGGAAAGCCATTTCTTGGTCGCATGGCCGTGACCTCAAAGACAGGTTGTGCCATGCTGTGGATAAGTGGTCAGTTATATTACAATTCGCTTTTTTTTTCTTCTCATGATTGGCTAAAATCACAGAAGCATTCCCAGCTTCAAGAACAAGAACAAGTCAAAGAAATTTCCTTTTCTAAAGATCATATCTCAGAAGTTGTTTTTTTCTCACTTTGGAGGATTTTGAGTTGATTGAAGGCAACAGATGGTCCTCTGATAATGTTGCCGTGTTCACACGTCGTCAACACACATGACACACTCGCCTCTATTCTTAACGATGACAGATAAGCCTGATCAGCTCATCCCACATAACCACATGGTAGGCCAGAGGTGGTGTAAGCGCCATTTTTGCATTAATAAGTTTGATTATTATTGTTTGGATTATGATTTGCTAGAGCATATCAGATGATATGTTTGTGTTTATTTTGGGAATATTTACTGAGATTATTCCTATTTTATTTTGAAGGTTTGTTGTGATTCTGTAAGACTTCCGTAGTCATGTGATCAGGAGACAGGAAGTAAAGTGTATTGTTATGTGTTACGCTGTCTAAGTAAAATAAACGAGTGACGGCGGAGCAACACGGTAGTATTACCGTGGACACATGGGAACATGTGTGAAGCCAACTCAAGGCGTAAAACAGTGTAATGTCGTCACTATAGAGTGGTTAAGAAAGAACTAAGTTTAAGAACATAAGAACAGTGAAAGAAAGAAGAAGACCGAAGAAACCACTACAGGTGGCCTCGAGCCAGCAGGCATTACTCTTATTAATTAGCCCCGTCAATGAGAAACACAGCACGCATCCATCTGCTGATAACAAATGTGTCCACCTTGAATGTCTAAACACGCAGGAGGATGGCGGCTAATCACCAAATAGAGGAAAAATAAACGGCTATTAAGGGAACAACGTTTGTCCAAAGTGCTGCTGGTTGAAAGAAATATGGTTATGAGTCTCCTCTGGTATCGTAAGATAACTCACCATGTTGAGTGTAGGAGCATTCAGGTGATCCATCTTCTCACGACTCAGCTCGAAATGTTTAAAACTGACAAACAACATGGACGACTCAAATAAGGTGACATGATCCCTTCAGGAAAATAACCCTAGTGTCATGAATGTGACATGCAGAGTCATTTCAGACAATGAATTCATTACCTTTTGAAACGGCGTGAACAAATGTTAAAGTCACAGTATGTATATTCTGCCACCAGGGGGCTCTCAATCAAAACAATATCAAAAGATGACATCAAGGGGCGCTGGTGGCGCAGTGGTTAGAGCGCGCGCCCCATGTATGGAGGCTATAGTCCTCAAAGGGGACGGCCCAGGTTCAAATCCATCCTGTGGCTCCTTTCCTACATGTCGTGCCCTACTCTCTCTCTCTCCCTGATTTCCAGCTCTATCCACTGTCCATAAAGGCACATAAAGCCCAAAAATAAATCTTTAAAAAAACAAAAGATGACGTCGAGTGGATCTCTCTGCTTTACATAATCTGAAATGTTCAGGTAATCCAATCCTTGTTTCAATCCCGGTAGAAACCTCTGGTTTGTGTTCAAAACTTTTGACGAGGATTACTTTGATCTTTGATTTTTGTGTGATACATGTCCTCTGAATCATGTTTATACAATGAGCATGGATAAAGAGCCTCAACAAGTCGGTCATGCTGCTGCATGCATGATGTGTGGACAGCTGATGGTTTGAAACATGTTGAATAGTCAACATCAATTTCAATCTGTGTTTGGATGTGAACCCATACGGATCACCTGCTGTCAGAAAAAATCTATAATTGTGCAAATAATTCATCTAAGTCAGGAACAGACAGACGGCAAATGTGGTGTTCTGACCGTTAAAAAAACACACATGAATAATGATGCTAATATCCTTTCGCCTGTGCAAGCTTCAGTGACTGAATCTATGAATGTATTCATCTGTATTCCAACCACCAGTGGAGAGTGTTGCATCCACTGGTATTTGATTTGATTCCTTATTGTAAGATCAAGTATGTAGTTTAGTTCAGGGTCCAACACATGGACATTCTTGGACACAATGCAGTGACACAATGTTTGAATGATGTAGGAGACTCACAGCAGTGTGAGCCGTCCACTATTTTCATATTGCTGAGGACCTTTTGGGGCCAGAGGCGGCTCAGACCGGTTGTCAGGCTAATGGCGGTGACATCCAGCATGTAGCATCTTACTAATAGTCATCAGCCTGACAGGCAGCTGGATAATGGGGGCTGTATGCCTCGAACAGATACCTGAGTGACCTTATCTACCCTGAACTACACGTCCAGGGCAATTAGAGGACTGCTACTTCCCCCAGTATATCTGAGAAGCATTTACCACCCTCAGGAGGACAAATACAGTGACATTTGAGTTGAGATAAGTGTTAAAAGCTATCATTAAAAAAAATCTTTATAAATATAATCACTTAGATGGTAAAGATGGAAAGATGATTCCTGTTAAGAAACTATTTTTAGCCAATGTGTGTCAAAGAGTGTGAAAACGTAGAGCTGAGAAAACGTGGGGCACATTCGATTTTCTTTTTCTCAGCCTTTAAGCTCTGTGTTAGGGAACGTCAGTCTCATGGGGTCTTTGTTGACCTTAAAGATCAACGGGCGTCGGTAGCCTAGTGGTCAGTGCGTGGGCCCCATATACAGAGGCTGTAGTCCTCTAGCCCGGTGTCCCAGGTTCAAATCCAACCTGTGGATCCTTTCCTGCCTGCGTTCCCCACTCTCTCTATTTCTCCCTGATTTCTGACTCTATCCACTCTCTCATCACTAAATAAAGACAAACTTAAGTCTAATTAGATTTTCATAAACTTCATTGTCTGTCACATATTGAAAGAACTGAAAGAAGTTTTTGCATTGTAATGCTTTGAAAGCTAAAGTACAGAGACCTTGTTTGTCGCTTTCATTCATTTAAAAACAAACTTTAAAAAAAGGTAGGCTATATCTTTTATTTTGTTCAATTCTGTGATTTTGTGTGATATTTATGGTCTTGGTCTTGACCTGATATTGATCCCTTAAATGTTGTGGATTTTTCTCAGCCTAGATCCCTAAATGTCTTGGTCTTGACTCGGTCTTGACCCCTAAATGTCTTGGTCTTGACTCGGTCTTGACCCCTTAATGTCTTGGTCTTGTCTTAATCTTGGAGAACTCTGTACTCGGGCATGTCTTGGTCTCGGTTAGGGGGGTCTTGACTACAACAGTCTGTCTCATAAATAGTAGTAGGATGTAGATTTGGTTGGTCAAAATGTATTCAGTAGACAATGCTTTATTTCTCCAAAATCATTCAGAAAGATCTACTGTAACAGTCAGCTCAAAAACAGTTGTTTCTCTGCATCTTGTCTGCCAACTCTCATAATAATTCCATGTTCCTCCATCTGAAGTGGACACACATTATCCAAAGACCTGCACCCCTGTCAGTCCTTTAAATCAAGTTGTTAATGTCAGATTGGTTTTCTCTCTTTGAAGTATGGCCATTGAAAAAAAAAAGAAAGCTTAATTATTCAAATAGAAGACAGAATGAATAATTCAAAGCCTGTCTGATTTTCTCTCCGCTGGTCTGATTGTAGAGTGTATCCACCAGACAAATATCTCAATCAGATGTGTATTATTTAGCACTTTCTGATGAGCAATTCAGGAGATGCAGAGAGAAGCACAATCTCTCCATCGGTTGATTTAAAGCAACACAGAAAATTTCACTTTTTTCCAGACTGACGGATATTGTGCTTTTATCTCTGCTGCCCCAAAGGTTATCAGCAGCGAACAGAAAAATCCCATTTACTGTTCAGCTTTTTTCGACTGAACTTTGTCATCCCATAAGGCCAGAGTCTGCTACTCAAGTACAAATCTTTGATCCCCAATGCACCAACACTGAAGATGGTTTATATCAGCTCAATAAACTGTGTTGTGGCTTTCTCTTCCCCCCTCCTGTTTAAATTAAACCCTCCTGCCTCAGGCTCGGAGGGATCGCACTTTGCGTCAGTCAGTCATGTCGTGTTTACTCATTTGTAAAGGATTGAAGCAGACACCTTTGTGTGCTGGACCAATTGCCCTTTTACCCCCCCTGCAGAGAGGACGACAAAATCAAATGGCTTCTACAGTGCCGGAGGATATAGGAAAGTTTTTTGTTTAAAAAATAAAACAAAATAAAAGCCTGCAAACAGGCTGAGGTCCTTATCCCCCAGGGTGCACCAGGAGCGGTCTGACAGAGGTCAATTAGACGCTGTTTGTGTTAATTGATGCTCAAAGAGGCTGCTCTTACGATTATAACTCAATTACTGATCATGCAACCTTTCATGGGAGCTTCTCTCTTTGAAAAATTGATTGGTTGACTTCAGGATCAATCACAAGCGATGCAACCCCATGGGATGGCATATAAGTTGGAGTAAGGTGCCACTTTTCATGATGTGGCCGTTCTCGGTCATCCAGGTCATGGTAGATCGAAGCTTGATCCAAAGGCAGCTTGACTTTGATGGAGATTGATGATTTCCCCTGTCCAGTTGCCTTTAGATTAAGCTTCGATCGACACTTTTCATGATCCACTTTGTGGACACCGTTTCCTTATATGAGTTTAAAAACATGCAGGAAAGACAAAGTCACTACGATAGTCTGAGGAACCTTTTTCTTCATGGTAATGAAGCTGCTGATGTAGTGAAACAGTCCTGAGCTTTAATAGTTTGAGGCACAGAAACTGTTTATAGTCAAAGGGAAATACTATGGTATGGATCCAGAACTGGTTATTTAACTCAATGGAAGAGTTATTTTATGGGTTTTAAATATTATTCATGTGATTTATACACTCAATAAAACAGCGATAATAGATTTTCTGTGGACCCTTCAGAGACATTCCCGATGCTATGCGGACAATTAATGTGGATCCACATGAATAAACTACTGTAGTAAAGCTGTGTGAAATATTGTTGTGCTTCAAGACTAAAGTCCAAATTGTCATTATGCAAATATAAAATCTCTGAAGCTCAATAGAAGTTGAGATGCTTAAAAGGAATTCTTTCAAGGTAAAGAAAGAAGAAGAAGAAGAAGAAGAAGAAGAAGAAGAAGAAGAAGAAGAAGAAGAAGAAGAAGAAGAAGAAGAAGAAGAAGAAGAAGAAGAAGAAGAAGAAGAAGAAGAAGAAGAAGAAGAAGAAGAAGAAGAAGAAGAAGAAGAAGAAGAAGAAGAAGAAGAAGAAGAAGAAGAAGAAGAAGAAGAAGAAGAAGAAGAAGAAGAAGAAGAAGAAGAAGAAGAAGAAGAAGAAGAAGAAGAAGAAGAAGAAGAAGAAGAAGAAGAAGAAGAAGAAGAAGAAGAAGAAGAAGAAGAAGAAGAAGAAGAAGAAGAAGAAGAAGAAGAAGATATCCTTCATTAATTAAACGAGGGGAAATTACTGTTACACTCTGTTATTGATCATGCTACACACACATATGCTGAAATACACACACATGCACCAACAGGATCCGATGAACGTACACTAATGGAGAGATGTCGGAGTGAGGGGGCTACACATGAAAGAGCACCGAGCAATTGGGGTCTCAGCATTTCTCATTTAGTGAACTGGCACCTCTACAGCTACCAATTTCCAGTGATGGTCCGCTCCTGGACTCAAGCCGCCAACCCTCCGGTTCCCAACCCAAGACAGTTTAATCAGCTCTAGGAACCAAAAATCCCTCATTGGGATTAAGAAAGTTTGTGTTTGAAATAAAGCGGACATTTTAAAAGGTGTAACAGACGTCATGTTATGTTCGTTGTGCAGATGATGTAACCTGCGTCACTCTAAATAACGACTCAAACTCTTGTCTCCTGTGGGGAAGTCATGTGTTTGTTTCTACATCCATCTAAACCCACCACCTCATAACATGGTCTGTCTGGCTGTTCATATATGCCTACACCTCTACACTTCTCTCTCTTCTCCTGTCACGATGTATTGTCACCAGGCAACGCCTTCCTTCATGTAATTAAGAGCTGTCGACCCTTCTCCTGGATGGTCGATAACGACCTACTCGGCTCAATAGCAAATACAGTAGGGTTATTGTTCCTCAAGTCAAAGCCACAGGTGACAAATGATCGCTGCGTTTTAATAAGCTGATATCACCTGAGTCAGCTCCTCTGTAGAGCTGATTAGAACTGCAAAGTGATGATTTCTATGGATTCTTTTGCCATTTAAATATTCCCACGAAGAAGAGCTGCAGTAAAAAAGCATTAGGTTTTAATTAAATCTGCCAGTAAAGAAATGTATAAAGAAATTCATCATGTCTGTCGTGCAGTTGGAACAAGTGTCTAAATGTTGAGGTGAAACAGGTCCACGCGTCATAAAGCGAACAGGAGGGGACAGAGCAGTGTGTGTGCACTGGGTAAGAAGCTATCACTGGAATCGATGGCCCAGCAAGTTTTGATTTCACGTCTCTTAAAAACAAAAAGAAAGAAGCTCAGACACCGAAGAAAGAAACAGATACTATAATCAATTAAAAACCAGAGAGCAGAACCGGTTCCAGACCTGCTTCATGAAACAACTTTGTTTTCTCTCCTGCAGCCTTTCCGTGTGATCTCAGACCTAATTAGATTAGACTTCAGGCTAAATAAAGATGGTGACTGTTTCATCATCATCATCATCAGCATCCTCATCATCATCATCATCATCATCATCTTTATTGCCAGACTCAGGAGTCCATTAAAAAAACAAGGTGGTAAATATTTTAGAAGGTCCTCCCCCTCACAGATCACCCTCTTCCTCCGCTCTGTCTCCCCCTCCATCGCCTCACCGAGCCGAAAATATGTGTGAAGTCTGTCCAGTTTAAATCTTCTCCAAACCGCCTCTTTTTGCCTCCATCTTTTCACACTCATCACCTCGGTGTATTCTTGTAGAGCTTCTAGAAAGAAAGAAAAAACATCCCTATTGGCCAGGAGTTATATTTTACACAACTGAAGTGGACCCTTTGCTTTTGTTTTCTGTTTCTGTACTGAGCTGCACATTTCTTACTTCTCATCCTTCTGAGGTTGTTCCTTATACTTGAGATTTAAGCGAATATTTTTTAAATTTTTATGATAATTGTCCAGGACGGTCGGTCTTCACGTTCAGCTTGATTGGAACACAAGGCAGTAAGAGCAACTTGACGGATTATATCATTATATCAGTATTATATCATTTGAATGTGACTCAATGCACGCAAAACATTTGGGACCAAAAACCTGAACCCATCACAGTCATGAGAGATGCCTGATGTAGCTCATCAAAGCACAGCTCATCAAACAGATTATACAGAGAGAGAGAGGACTCAGAATCACAAAGACAGGAGATCAAAGACGCCCTGATTACAGGTCTTAAGATTTCAAAGACTGGATTTACAGAGCCATAGGAATGATTTTTGTGCTGATAAAACCAGTGTGGAATGGAAAGGGAAAACTTCAGGCTGAAGGCTAATTTCTGCCTGATGGGTGGAACTTGAAGCAGTGGTGGAGAGGGTGCGAGGGGTCCTCTGTGATCAGGGTGGCTCTCCTGATGACAGAGGGATTATACAGTTCAGAGAGGGGTAGGCTGGGATGAACTGATTATCACGCGGGCCTGCGGGACAGTTTTATTTTTGTGTTTGGTGGTGAGGGAGCTGTATCAGGATGAGATATTAAAAGTGAGGATGGATTCAATAAGTGAGCGGTAAACCAGAGTTAAAATGTGTTTGCTGATATGAAAGGTCCATAGTTTCCTCATCAAGTGGAGTCTCTGTTGTGCTTTTTTATAAATAGAATCAGCACACTGTAAAAAGGAGAGACAGGTGCCAATCTGTCTGTGGTTCAGTTGGTAGAGTCGGTCGTCTCTCAAACAGGAGGTCGGGGGTTCAATCCCTATCTTCTACAGCCACATGTCCATGAGTCCTTGGGCAGGACACTTAACCCCAAATTGCTCCTGCAGCTTTGTTGGCGGTGTATGAATGTACCTGAATGGGATTAGTTACCCCTGATGGTCTCTTTACTCAGCATCTACCATCAGAGTGTGAATGTGTAGGTGTGACATGTGGTATAAAAGCATTTTGAGCACTCAGAAGACTAGAAAAGCGCTATACAAGCTCAAGCCCATTTACCATTTACCAATCTCTGTTCCAAGATATTCAAAAGCTTGTCACTTCTGCTGGAACAGTACCCAGTAGGAATGACTCGTTAGCACAAGATGGGTACCAGGATATTTTGTTTCAGTCATGTAAAAGCTCAACTTTTACTTATGGAATTTGTACATTTCTAACGTGCTGATGTTATACAGGTTTGTTTCACCATCTTATGTAGCGCTCCAGCACGCTGACATTTTGAATTAGCTCTAAAGTAAAAGTGAGGCTAATGGGGAAAGTGATTAAATGTACAGGTATATAACAAAGTAATGAACTCTAACCTGTAATGATACAATCCTTTAAAACTCATAATCCACCGTCTCTTCTCTCGCTCTCGCTCTGTGTGTTTGGACTTTAATGGAAGTTTACCGCTCGTCGTAGTCCTCAAACCCTGATTAGATTAAACCTCAAGCAGCCTCGTCCTCTCCATTATTATGATGTGTATTTCCCATTTAGTTTTCTTGCTCTGCCTCTTGTAATTATTGATGTTTTCATAATGTTTTCAATGCCTGATATAATTTCCAGAGGGAACATTTAGATGGTTTAAATGGGATTTTGCCTAATAAATTATCAAATATACAAATTACATCTGCTCTGATCTATTTGTGCTTTGCTCTTGAGGGGTATCTCGACTGAAACTCATATGAGAAGGAACGTTTTTTATTTGCACACGATCAATTTGAATGATAAATTCCACAATGATATGCTGCTTCAGCATCTCTGTGTCACTTTTTTAAAATGTTTCCAGTTGAGTTTATTATCTGAACGATGGGGGAAAACGGACTGTGAATTTGCATCTGGTACATCCTTGGAGGTTTTCATCACGTCAGACACAGTCAATCACATTTCACACAATACACACAATACACACACACACACACACACATGGGCAGGTTTGAGAAAGGTTAAAAGATGTCTCCAGGAATGATTTAGAAAAACCAGCACGGTGCCTTAGAACCATTAGAATCTCATTAAGGTGGATTATTTTCTCCTATTTTATTGCTCCCACTAAACCTGGAGCAGTAAAATCAGCGAGTGGATAACATGATTTGAACTGTCCAACACAAACGTCCCCCCCCCCGGCTGTTGCGGTATTTTTAGATGCCGCGGTGCGCTCGGCCAAAACAGGTGTGCAGTGAAACGGTTTTGACAGTCATCGGATCAGATATGCTCTGTCAGCTTCCCAGACTTCACTAGGTGTGCTGAAATTATTCGAGGGGGATTTCTCCATGGATCACATTTATGACTAAGATAAGAGGATCACTGGTTGTGATTAATTTTTATTAGAAATAGAGATGACGAACATTAGAAACACAGTGGCAGCTTGTCTTATCTATTTAACATAACAGCAAATATTAAAATAACTTTATGTGAATTCACCCACCAAAGGCCTCTGGATCAAAACAATATCATACCATATATCATCAAAACAATATCATATGACTTAACTTGATGAGCCTGTCAGGTAGCGTTGGCTCATAGGAGTCGTCTTCAGTGTTATTGGTTCAGAACACAAGTAGGAAAATGTTCACCTCTTGTATGCTATATAAAAAAGAGAAATGTCCGCACAAAGTCTCTCATTGGGAGCTGAGCAGTGTGCGGAAATTTCTCTTTTTTCTGCAGTTTATCCTTTTTTTGTCCTGCACCTGAATGCAATTTGCTTGGATTGTACCTTTCGTTTACTCACATGATTTTGAATGCAGAATGCTTTCGGTGTGTTCAGACCAAGAGCCTGTCTTGGTGCATTACATCCCCGGGAGAGATTTCTCTGATACATTTCCATGACTGAAGATCTTGTTTGAGCCGAGGGGCGTTTGTTCATCTGTTTCCTGTGAGTCTCAGTTTTTACTACTGTGAAGTCACACAGAGGCAGCACTGTGGCTTACAGCAGCAGAATGAGCCTGAAAAATGAACATATTTCCATGTGTTTTAAATGAAATTTACAAGTCAAAATGGTGCAGAAATAACATCATAAACACCCGTGGCAAATTTCAGCAAATCTCTGCAAATGTGCATCCTTTCAATTTGCATTATCTCTGATGAGAGAGTATATTGTCCTTGGCTTTCACTTTGCATTGTGGGAAAAAGCTGTAATGGTACCACTGCACTGCCTGCTTTATTTTTATGGTTGGGCTGCACATACAGTATATTTACTTACGATTGTGACATTTCCTTGGGCAATAGTCTCAGCTTTAGTCACACTTTTCATTTTGTAAACAAAAAAATGTCCTGATGAAAATGCACGGTTAAAGGGGCAGGATCAAAACACCCTTCACCTACTTTTCACAACAAGATTCTTCTTATTCAAGCTTCTGCTAATTAAACATCAAGTGTTTTGTCATCTTGTTCCGCAGCAACGCGTCCTTTGACATCTACCATCAGAGTTCACAGCGAGGCTTTGTGTGTGAACATGAAAAACACATCTTGTCTAATGGCAATACTGTGTAACTGTCCCTTTTTAACACCTTTAATAATAGACAAGCAGGCTCAGCGCTGGTCCATGGATACATTTCATAACAATCATGCACATTTCCTGTTTATTTAACTGCTTTGAATATCGCTAAGTGGCAGACCAAGACCATAAAGAGTTGCTGATCTCTTGACCTGAATTCAAGAACAAAAAGAAAACCTGAAGAATCTACTTGAACCAGTGTATTTGTCTCTTCTCTACTTTTGTTCTTTGAGCCGTTCTCCAGCAGCTGTGACAACCAAGTCAGTGACAACCATGATGTGGCCTCACCGAAAACAAGTATGGCCAAGCTCGTACTTCCAGTTTAGTCGGGAGGTTATAGACCAGGCACAATGAAATTAAAAAAGAGGGGAAGTCTCACCTCACTAGCTGCCAGTGAAATGGGGTCGCTGCAACATTTAATTAAATGAAATAGTGTTGTCCTAAATCTTCTTACCTCAGCTGAAACATTGAACACTTGATGGGAAGATGGGGTTATAGCAAAAGAGGAGCTACATCATGAGCTTTGTCCAATCCAGAGGAACCTCAAATATGTGGTTGGTGAATAACATTAACAGATATCAATATCAAAGACTGATACTGAAATAAGTTGATGCAATTGTGTATTTTATTTAATTTTTTGAGTTCTGTTTCAATGTTTCAAATGCAACGTCAAGTAATAAGTAAAATAAACTCTCTCTCTAGACCAGAATTATTCGTTAAATTAAATTATGATTAATGATAATGATAATAATGACAAATAAAATGATAATAAACTGTAAACAACATTTAGCACAGCTCTTTAAAGTCTTTTTAACATGAAGTCTTAGAGGGATTGAGTTTGCGCCTCGACAAATAAACACCCAATCACCACAATTAGAGTACTGCGTCAGGATGCGAGTCACTATGACTCACTGTGGAGGATAAAAAACAGACACAAAAACAACTAACGATTCATGACATGAGACTTGAGCCAAAAACCAAACACCAACGCAGATATTTCATCCATAAATAGAATGACTCTCCTTCTGAGCAGCTGTGAAGTTATCCAGTAATCCACACTGCCAGCTCATGTCAACACTTTCCACTCCATCACCTCCATCCAGCCACCTCTCTTCAGAACAGTTAATTTACTTCTTCGACCTCTTGAAGATGATTAATGGAGGAAACTTGATTCCAATACACGGTGGACAACGGACTCCTCTTGGGGGACCTTTAAAGCTGACGGATAATTCATCCATCTGAGCTAATTTGAAAAGAAAACCATTAGCTGCTTTAGAAAGTGATGAGGCAGGGAAATGGAAAGAAAAGATAATTATTTCACCTAAACTATCTATTTCAAGACTGCTTTTCTGACATTGAAGCCATTTGTTGCACCAGTGATGTAGAGGTGATGAGCTATCGAGGAGTAAATGACCCGTTGCATGTGTGTGGGCATGTATCTGCCATCCAGAAGCCTCCTGCTCCTTCTGCCATAAACAAGCGGCTGAAAATAAAAGGAAAATGCCGATGGTGTTAGCTGTGAATTACCTACTGTGCTGTGGGCGCTCACGATGATTCAACCAGGCAGCTCTCCAGGCAGAAGAATAAAGAATAACAGAGAAGTAGAGCGCAGAAAGGACTGTCTTAGCCTGAAGCGTTAAGGAAAAGTATACACTGCAGTGCCCTGTAAAGCCAAAAAACTACATTTTGGATGAAAAAGTTTATACTGGAATTTAGCTTTTCTTGACCTTAAAGGTGACATATTATGCAAAATGTGCTTTACCATGTTTTTTAAACACTAATATGTTTCCCTTGTTGGTCTACAAACCCCCAATTTATGAGAAAAGTCTCCGACTTTTGCCTGCTCCACTTTTCAGAAAATGTGTGCTCAAACAGGCCATTTGGAGATTTTCCCTTCATGACATCACAAAGGGCAGTAACCCCTCCCCCAGGTGGGTGACACTCCGACAGCTAGGTGTTTGTTCTGCTCTCTGAGTCTGCCTTCTCACCGTAAACAATAGGACATGGTGCAAGAAAGCCAGAGGCCCCCAAGCCAGAGAGGGGGCGTGGTCAGACACAGCTCATTTACATTTAAAGCTACAGACACAGAAACAGCCTGTTCTGAGCAGGGCTGAAATAGAGAGGTTTATAGGCATGCCCAAATAAAGGTAGAGTTTAGAGCAGTTATATAAGGCCTATATCTTTTATCACTAACGAACAAACAAGATGGATCCTTCCCTACCACTGAGGTACCAGACTAACTGGCATGAAGGAGGTGAAAGGATAGACATTTCTTCTTTATTGCCTCAGAGCAGCAGCAGTTTATCAGCAAGCTATCACAGTCTTCGTCCAATTATTTAAGAGGAGCATGTTTCATTTCTATCAACCTTCACTTTATTCCTTAGAGAGCTCTAATTAGTCAGTGCACTTTCCAAGTGTCTGTCCGCAGGAGACAAGTTGAGCCTTGAAACAGAGTAATAGACACTAAAAGCGTTCAACCTTCCACTCAAGACAGCCAGCACAAACACTATAATGTTTGGTGCGTACGGCTGGATGTAGACCATCAGTTTATAATGATGACAAGGGGAAACTGGAGGCCCATCCTCTAAATGGTTTCAGTTTGCCAGCTGAAGAAAAAAAACATGTTGAGGCCAGTTTTCTTATTCTCGTGTTGTCTGTTTACTGTCTTGGACACTGTTGGCGATCAGAGGTGAATGAGGCGTGAATATGAAGGTGCTTCGTCCCTCCATTAGTTGCTTTCTCATCACAGCCTCGTCCTCTGGGAGAGCGGGGAACAACTCTCTGACTGCAGGGCCATTGTAGTGGATTATATTATGCTAATGTCAGGGGTCTCTGTTACTGTTTACTGACAATCTGAGTGCATATAAAAGTGAATAGCAATGTTTGATTTATTGTTTTGCAGGGTTTTTTTTGGCCTGTGTTGCTGTGAAGAGGAAGACTGGTGTTCCAAGACAAACACTAATGATTAACACCAGGGCTGTACCTGACTTAAAATGTGTTCAATCAAATCTGATGCTGTGTCACAACATCATGCTTAGTTATTTTTTTCCCCAAGATCAGCAACACACAAAACTCAGCAGGGGCGTGTCCAACCTTTTTTTGCCTGGGGGTCGCCCACCTGGGGGACTGACTTATGCAGGGGTGGCATGACATTTGAGGGCACGCGCAAATGAATTTAACTTGTTTTACCCTGCTGTCCCCACTAATGATATGTAGTACTAGTAAGTATAACAATTTGGCAATATATGAATCTTTACTTTTTTTTCAAAAAAAAGATAAATGTTCAAATTCACAATTTAAAGTACTTTGAAAATTGTATGCAAACTCTTACTTGCAAAAAACATTTATTGGAAAGTAAGTCCATTACAAGTTTGACAATATCCCAGAGTTTTTGCTTGGACATTTTTATGGAAAGACAAAAGCATGCCTATTGTAAAGCCAGAATAGTTGAGTTCATCTAAAGCCCCGCTTTTAATTAGCCAAATAGCCATTCATAGATTTGGATTTTGAGGTGGCCTATCAAATTTCAAGGGGGCCCATGTTGCCCCTGACCACCCCTCTGTACACACCCCTGAAAATAATCCAACGAGTCAAATTTTTTTTAACCTGCAAGACGCACATTCACAAGTTTGCAATAACCACATTTTGTTAGATAGGACTTAATACATTCTGTTTTTATTTTTTAAATTGTTTTATTTCATGCAACCACCCTTTTGAACTATATCACTTTACCGGATGAAGCAGGTTAGTCCGATTGTTGGCTTTATGTTATAAAGGATAAGTGTGATTCACAATCAGGCGTGTAGCTGACCTGATTGACAGGCGGGCGCCATGTAGCGGCTCGTCAAGAGGCTTAGAGCTCTCAGCCTGTCGTTAGGTTGACTGAAAGTTAGGCTGAGACTGGATTTCCAGCATGGAGACCGCCATTGATGGGACTCTTGACTCTTGACTCTCCATTGATGAAGCCCCCTGCAGTAACAGATGGGTGAAGTCGCTCAGGCTTCATCCACAATAACACCAGTGATTGACCTTGATGCTGCATGGGGGGAAAACCATCCTGCAGTCAGTTTCTGAAATCTGGTGGTTTTATTTTCTCAGGAGAGTGAAGGCTATGATGGCAATGGTGACTCTCCATTGGTTTGAATATGATGGGTAACTCTCGGGTGTGCACATGTCTTGATATTTCAGAGAAAAAAAAGAGACACTGTGCACTAAGAAATGCAGCAGAAGTCTACATATAAGGCTCTGGTAGGACCAGAAGGCATTCTTCATCATGCATGATTAAAGAGCACATTGTATAGTAAGAAAAACCATACATTTTTAATTGAAGTTGTGAATTAAAATAAAAGTTTAATGCGATACTACAAATCCTAGAGAGAATATGTTATTGTAACTCCGCCTCCCTGCTGCAAAGACTCGTATAGATGACATTCAGGTATGTGAGCTTGTAGTAAAGGACGCCTGTAAACCACATTTTAGGCATATATGGAGATCCAGAAGGAAAACCAATTAAGATCTTTCTCCAGCCCTTACCAGATTGAAAGTGACTCAGTGGAATAATGTCGCCCCTCTTTTGAGAAGCACACAGCGGGAGCTTTCTGCTCATTTCTTTCTCTTTTCCCTCCTGCAGGAGAATGACAGCCCATACAGGCGCTTGAGGCTTGAAATCCTGGCATGCCAATTTTCATCAGTGCAAAAAGCTGTGCTCCGAGTGAAATTGGAAAGCTTTTCTTTCTTTTCTTTTGACAGAGGCAAAATTGTTTCTACACGCATCTCAAAGATTAATGAGAAAAATGACCGACCCCTGATCACTGACTGATAATGATTAACTCATTGGGTGAATAATTTCATGGAAGACTTGACTCCATCAAAAGTAGAATGAGTGTCGCCTGACCCGTCTCACATCTTCCACTCTGAGTCTGAGAGTCTACCATCTGGCAGATGATACAGAGTCCCCCGATGTGGCGCTGAACTGCTTTAAAAACGCTTTACTTTAGTACACATTTCAATCAAAAATCAGAATAATGCATAGGGCTGTGTGGGTTGTGCAATAGCATCATGGTGTTCCTATCCCATTTTTTTTTATATTTGTCACATTGAGGAAAAATAAGGAAACCAATTGCAGAAAACCAAAACAATATTTATTAAACAAAAAAAAAAAAAAAAAAGTCCAAAACCAAAAACGTACTTTCTTAACAAAAAGATCCAAAGAAGAAATAAACCACGGGTAAGATCTGACACAGGTAAAAAACTAGCATAGACCAACGACCGACTATGAACTGAACACAAGAAGGAAGGAACACTGAGACTAATTAGACTGAGTAATCAAACACTGGTGAGACTAACGACACAGGTGAGGACAATCAGGACGATCAGGACCGAAGGGAAAACACACACACAGAGGCAGAGAAATGCAAGACAAGAACCACTGAGGACAGGAACTACAAAACAAATCCAGAAACACTAAAGACACACAGAACTCAAGAATTTAACAATATAGGCGACACTAGAAAAAACAGAAACCTTACACTAAGGTGGAAACACTAAGGACTACTAGGAAACATTAAGACAAAAACAGGAAAAAGAAAGAAACCAGATGCACATTGCAGACTCTGAACAGTGACCAGAAGGTTTGCCATGAACTGAATTAATCATTTAGTAGTTTAAGATTTAAAATGTTCCATTCGCTTAAGTGCTAGATTTGTAGATAACCTCACTATTAGCAAACAATATGTCACTATGTACCGACAACGTGTTGCTGCAAGCTGCCAAAATGATTGGTATTGGATGGTTTAATGAATATGATAAAGCCAGAGTTTACCTATAAGCCGATAAAAGGACATTTTGTTGATCAACATGCAAAGTGGATTTTGTTACCTAGAGACGGGCAAAACATCAGCCTGGCTGCGTCAGATCTTAAAGGCCTGTGTCCAACGTCTTCAATTTCTGAGTGCTTCTCAACTGTTGCTAGGTTACCAAAGTGCGCTCAAGGCACTTCTACTTTCCTGGGTAGCGGTCGTAAGAACAGTTTTAAATAGCGCCATATGATTAATATATATATATTTTTTATTTTAGGAATTTTCACCTGGAAAACTTTGCACCAGCAGCAGTTCTGAACCTGGAAATTGTGCCCCCAAAAAGATGAGACTGATGAGAACAAACAAGAGCAAACATGGCCAAAAAATTAATATGGCATTAGGGGACACAGGCCCTAATGCTAAGCTAAGTTAAGCTTACAGTTAGCTGCCTCTAGCGTTGTATTAGAAAGATCCCAAAGTGGCCAGAGGCAGGTTGAGAATTCATGAAGACATGTTGTTGACCATGGACGCTGCAACTAATAAAGTGGTCAGACAAAAAACTAATCTTGACACTTAAGGAGTTTAAATCAAAAATGTGAATATCTTTATGGCTGCAACTTTCAGTCCTTCCCTCCCTTCACTTGGTTAATTCTCTTTTTCTGCTGCATCAGATTGACACCACTGCGAGGGAATGAAACTCAGAATCAAGAAAAACCTGTCAAGAGGAAGTGGAGGTGATTCAACCGAGGACAATTCTCCTCACCTTCCAAATCTGCTGTTGTGCAGCTGAGCCCTGCGGCGACCTGCAGGCAGTGCTTCCCTTCCAGAAGATATGCAGCAGCAACATGTCCGACCAAGTTATGGAGAAGGCAAAGAACAGCATTTAATCATCCATTAAAAAGAAAGAAAGCAGGAGGAATCATTGCAGCAGAAACATCTGTGGCGCTGAGATAAAACGGAGAGTACGTTACAGAGAAAATAAATGAGTGACAGATGATGACTTGTGGACCCAAACCTGGTAGAAGAATTTTACTCACTGTCACTGTGGGAATAATGGCCTGCAATGAATCGCGCTGCAGACTTGTAAAATGGAAAACATAATAACCAGAGTGAATGGAACTGCACATTTCTGCTGCGCTGTAAACATCCTCTCTACAGACTCCGTGTGTTTCAGGAGGCTGGGGCTTTTTTTTTTTTTCTGAAGTGACATTGAATGAAAAATGATGCACATACAGTAGAGCTTGATTTGCTGACGGTTTAAAGGTGCTTACACCCATGTGGAGGGATGAAAAAGATTCACACGTATATGCTCATACGTTCCAGCCGTAGATCATAGTAAGTGTTATCTCACTAGAGAGCAGGTTCGATTAAAGGGGCAATTCCTCTCAAAGATTACCACGGCTAAACAGAATCTGCAATTTATTATAAGGCTCCAAGAGAGGGACCTGTATATACTGAATTTGTTTTATAGCTCTGTCACACATACAAAGTGGACTGGGATGGATATTCCTCCCCTGTTGCATCGTCAATATAACATGTCTGCAACTTCAGCTACAGTGGAAAATCTCATTCCACAATTTGTGCTGTGCAATAAAATGTGGAGGCCCGATTAAGAAAATGCATTAAATGTTATTAGCATTCCTCCTCCATGTGTGTTTGGGAGATAGTCTATTTACATGTCAGTGAAGTTTATTAAGTTCTTCAAGTATCCAGCACTCGAAAATTCAAGGGCTTATTCATGAAAGACAAATCTGCTGTCACTGACTAAACAAAACAGCCGCTCAATCAAATGTATCTTCATCGGTTCACAAGCTCTGTTTACACTTTCATGTAGAGGGGACCGAGTTTGATGGAAGTACTCACGGTATCTTGAAATCATTTATATTTTTCCACATGAAGCGCAATGTGGGTTTAATGACATTCTGGTGCTGAATATCACCCCAGAAGTAACAATCGTTTATAGATGATTGATGTCGAGTCGGAAGAGGAGAGTCGAGGTAAAGAGAGCAACATGGAAATGCTCCTGGAGAAACAAGGACTATCATCAGGATTCATTCATTCATTCAGCATCACACACAATAGAATGGATGCACAAGAGTTACAAAATCAGGCAAAGATGAGTTGAATTTAAAAGGAGGGGAGGGGGAGGAAGGAAGATGTTTAAGGCTTTAATTTATTTTGTCTTTCTTTTTTATGTATATAGCCCAATCTCTTCATTTACACATTCACCTCCCAATAATCTTCAAACCATGCCCCCAACACTCACTTGTCCTGTACTGCATGTTCTGCATCAATACATTTAAAAAAAAGGATTCACTTTAGCGGAATTTTGACATACACCACTGTGAAGACAGTTTAATATGTCATGTAATGTGGCTGTAGTCTAGTGGTTATGTTGTGGGCCCATGTACAGCGGCCATGGGTTTGAGTCTGACCTCTGCCCTTTGTTGCACATCATCCCCGTACTCTCTCCTCCTCCAACATTTCCTGTCTCTCTTCAGCTGGTAACGCGATCTAACTGTTGTATTTATTCTCTATGAAATAAATATAGTATGACACATGTGGCGACCAGCTAAGAATAAAACTCCTGCTTAAGTCTTAATCAGCAGTCCTGCTTTGCACCACATCGTCTCATCTCTGCACAAAGACACACCCACAGGAAGTCTTCAAGTCGACTTCGATTCAAACTGAGAATACGCCTGGTTTATCTTTACGTTTAGAAAATCTCAAAATTTCACTTGATCAAGTTTAGTAATTTTCCCACCCGTGGTTTTTGTCTCCCTGTGGAGCCCCGGCACAGTTCAGACGTCTTTAAATGGATCTCTACTGCTCTCTGGTGGACTCAGGCGGTACTGGGCCTTCTGACCACTTCAGGACAGGTGAAGGTGCAGATGCAGGATTTTTCTTCTTCTTCATGTTTGAGTTAATTATTTAAAGCTTTATCGTCCTGAACGTATTTAGCTTTCAATAATACATTCCCACATTTTTCCAAACGAACGATGTAATCCCATTGGCTTTAAGGAAATAAAAAATAGGATTGTAACACATTTATTTCATAATTTCCTTTATTCAGTATCAGATCATTATTTACAACACATCAGCTGCAACTGCAATTAATAAAACAGTCTTTAATATTATTACATTTGAATCAGTGCACATCGACAGTCAGCCTAAATCTGTCTTGAAAAAAAAAAAAAAAACATCTCTGCGCACATTGTGTTCTGGCTGGTAACGCATGAGCGCAGAAAAAAAAAATATTTCTCACACTTACAGGATACGCATGCGCAGAGAGAAAACCTACTGGTTTGTGTCAAATAGAGGCAGACGGATGTGATCGAGCCTAAAAATCACCTTTATTCTGGCATTCATGGTGACACAGTGAGTACGCCTTTATATTCGACTTTTAACGGTGGTAAAATCAGCATGTCTTCTCGTGTTTTTTTGCATTTTTGTTTTGGGGAGGGTGGGGGGGGGGGGGGGATAAAACATATAATTCATCAGGATGCAGTGAGGCTGTTGCATGAAGCATCTTCATGTGGATATTCCAGCAGGCAGAAACAGGATTCATCTTCATACCGTGCAAACACACTGCACTGACATCTCGCTGAACAAACACAATCTGATCATTTGCACGTCCGCTGCTTTTACCTTATGAGGAAAAACATCCTAAAATGATCAGCTTTTCTGATCAAATAATTAGATGATGTTTCTATAAACGGCTGCATGATGCTTGCTTCGACGTGACTGCTTGTCTTGAATCAACCATCATGTGAGTGTGAGTGTATCCTCCCGAGGATGCGACTGATGGATGCGATCGCTGCGGTCCATGAGTAAAACGCCTTGTCGCTATCATTATCGCTCATCCCTGATAGACGAGGAGGAAGCAGGGAAGAGAGGAAGGCGGTTGTTGCTCATCACATTTTCTTGTCACATTGATGCTAAAACACTGGTAGGATATTTGTCATTTTCGGCTAATGATGCTTACAATGATGCGAGACCTGCACGTAAACGCATCATACCCTCGTGAAATAGTGAAAAATGTTTTTTTTTTTTTTTTTTTTGTGGATGCATTGCACAGAAGTTGACCCCCACAGTTCATGCTTATGAAGTGCTCGTGCATTCCTCAAGACACCTTAGATATTGATGTTTAAAATTGGCTGATGTTATCAATAACAGTCACATTGATTGTGTCTTTTTGATTCATAGATCAGGGTTTGATTCATCCTCTTCTTTCAGGCCTTCTTGGATCATGTCAGATCTTTAATCTCCTGTGATTTCTTGGATTGAGTTTGTAAATCTGTGTGTGTGCGCGTGTGCATGTGTGTTATGCTCCATCTTAATGCGGTAATCTTCCAGTAAACCGCTCCCCTCTCACTCTGCTTGTCACCCGTCTCTCTTCCCCTCAGTCCATGGGCTCAGAGCGGCTGGAGATGCGTAAGAGACAGATGCAGGTTCACCAGGAAACAGCTGCCAGTGTCCTCCAAGCACGCCACAGAATGGGAAACACCCCCACCAACGCCTCAAACGCCTGCTGCTTCTGCTGGTGCTGCTGCTGTAGCTGCTCCTGGTAATGACACTCCTCAGCTTCCCACACAGCAGGCTGCAGACAGGAGACGTATGGTCTTAGGGGGGTGATAAGGGACGATTCACTGAGAGACAACTGGATACATGTCGCATGAAATGAGGATTTTCATCCTTCTGTCCATCCTTTATCTATAGCTAGATATTCTTCATCAGCTGTTAAAGCTGCATTCGCACATGCACTAAACTGCTGAAATGTCCCCAAATTGTCACAGACGCTGCATATGTGAACGCAAATTACCAAATTTTAGCCAGGCTTTTTTACAAGCCCCCTTGGAAAACACAGCAGGATGTGTTTACACAACCAGTCAGTGTACGGTGAGATTGTCGTGCACTTAATATGGCAACTTCATACTCTTCCTTTGCTCGCCAGTATTTTATTTTCCTCTCTTTTGTTGAAACTGTGAATACGTCCAATAACAAGTAGCACTGATATAAAAGCAAAAACAGTCAGAGCATCAGACTCTGCTTTGCCTGCCATCTTGGATATCTTGTAAACATTACGTCATGTCTTCCCTCCTGAGGCTCAGCTGTGATTTGATTTGTCAGCAGTTAGCATTTGAATGAGCTTCAAATATTTTCCTTTAAACACTGAGTCCATGACGGATTCAGAACTTTCCACACCAGCAGCAGCCATCTTGGTTGTATATGAAAATACCCCTGGAGTATAGCCAGTGTGTAAAAGTAAAAGTATCCCCAAATAAGAATGGAAAGCTCTCTGAAGAGGAGATCTGAAACATACTTTACATGTCATTTATTTGTATGCCGGTTTGAGCCAACTGTAGCTTTACATTGCTCGTCAATACGACAAGTTTGTGAATGCAGTGCGGCAGAAAATGTTGTCACTGAATGAGATGTTTCAAAAAGACAACACTGGTAGATGCAGTATTTATATCCTTGAGTTATTATGCAGAACAAAACATAAAAACATTTAAAATTGGAGGAATTATATTAACAATCGTTTCCACTGCACCAATTTGGAACAAGTCTGTACAACTTATTTATTTTTATTTGAAAGGCCGCTGCAAAATCTGGTGATATATCCAATGCTAAAGGACGCCGCAGCGATCTGCATAAGTTTATAGAAAATGAAGATATCACTCATTTCATCATGTAGTCCTAAGCGCTCAGTTGTGAACACATCTTACATTCTGGCTCCATCCTCCCACTCACTGAACAACACAACGGCCCACGCTACGGTCGCCGAGAAAAACAGAAACACACAGGTCCTGTGACCCACGCTGGATCTCATTGGTCGGAGGCCTCGGGGGGTTATCTGTTTTGGAATCAACCGCCGTTTACCTCGGTTTCCTCTGAGAACAGTCGACCTGTTGTGTGTGGGACACGGCCATGTTAATTCACTGGGGATGAGTGATACACTTTGTCTCTACATCTATTATCATTCCATAGTATTTGTTGCAAGGCTGCGTCAGCCTCGTTCCCAGGTGGGATGGCTCACGTTGGACTCTCACCTGAACCAATTAATCTACAGCCAGCTGCTACATGGGCTGTTTTAATTACACACACAGGAAATACCCACAGGACGCTGCGGCCGGTTGACACAATTATCTATTATCGCAACCCTTCCCAACGTTCCCAGTAGATCCTCCTGAAGCTACTTAAGGTGTTTTGTTATTTCAATAATACAAACAACATGCAATGCATCAAATATGAGAAATAGGCCCATAAAAAAGCAAAGCATGTTGACTGATATCCAAGTTAATTCCCTGCCCCACCAAAAAAGTGAATTTCGACTTGTTAACCAGAAAGGGCAATTTTGCATTTGTATTAAAATAACTTAGATATGGTGTGTTAATTCATGACTTTTGAAGAGCTTATAGGTGCCAATCTGGTCATGGACAAGATGGCTGTCTACCACTGAGTCTGGTTCTTCTGTTAACTCTAATGTGTGTCTCTAGTCTGTCTACAAACCCTCCAATGATGAGAAAAGTCCATCCGGTCCATCTTTTCCCTGCTCCACTTTTCAGAAAATGTGTGCTCAAACAGGCCGTTTGGAGATTTTCCCTTCATGACATCACAAAGGGCAGTAACCCCTCCCCCAGGTGGGTGACACTCCCACAGCTAGGTGTTTGTTCTGCCCTCTGAGTCTGCCTTCTCACTGTAAACAATAGGGCGAGAAAGACAGAGACACCCAAGCCCTTCCAGAGAGGGGGCGTGGTCAGACACAGCTCATTTACATTTAAAGCTACAGACACAGAAACAGCCTGTTCTGAGCAGGGCTGAAATAGAGGGGTTTATAGACATGATCAAATACAACATCAGAGTGGATTTAGAACAAGAAACTTCACAGACATGTTTTGAGGAGCTCTGAGACTTATTTAAACGGAAAAGGAGGATAATATGTGACCTTTAAGAAAATTACAAACTCTTATTGTTTCAACCTGACAATGACCACATATCCAAAGGGAGATCCATCTGAATATTTTTGGAGTTTGCTGCTCAAAGGAAAACCAACTTTCATTGTAAATGTTTTTTTCTTTTAGTTTGACTGTTCGGGGTGAGGATGAGACCGTACAGAGATCGTTTGAGCACAGAACAGAGGGAACCACAAACTGTGAAGAAAGGTAACAACTGAACACATGAAACAATTCCACAAGAGCACCGTGTGTCATTTGGTGTGCCGTTCCTTTCATATTAAATAAACAATAAATCAACTCATCTGTTCTCGTCCAGCCTGAAGCCTACTCTGGAAGACGCCCGCTCCTGGTCGATTTCGTTTGAGAAGGTGATGAAGAGTGCAGCCGGCCGCAGCTGCTTCAGGCAGTTCCTCAGGACGGAGTTCAGCGAGGAGAACATGATGTTCTGGCTCGCCTGCGAGGATCTCAAAAAGGAGACCAACAAGACTGTGGTGGAGGAGAAAGTGCGTCAAATATACGAGGACTTCATCTCAATCCTGTCCCCTAAAGAGGTGAGACACCGAGGCGAGATATAAGCTAGAGAGCATTTTTTGTCGCTACGGCTGATTTCAACCTTTAAAGGAGCAATATGTAAGATATCGGTTGCCATGTGGTGGACACTGTAGCTTCAGTGTTTATCCAGCTCTGCATCGGTCTGTAAACCTTTCTGCGTTCTAACCTCTCTCCATTTTTCAAAAGCATCTCTGATATTGATCCTAGTTTGAGCACGTTTCTGCTCGTGGAGCTTATTAGAAACATGCAGAGGCTTTTTAGGTCGGGTACAATCACTTCTATCTGAACCACTTCTCTTGACCCGCTTCCATCGCTGCAACACCTGTTGACCTGATAACTGCTCTCATATCTGGCAAACCGAGGGGTGTCCAAAACGGCCGTGTGGGGGTGCCTTAAAACCGCCTACCTTCTCTGGTCCAAACAAATCCAGAGCATTCAGGACCAGAATCTAAAGTTAGAAGGAGGACATACTGGCTGCTGCATTGTTGTCAGAGAAGCACTTCAACATAGCATGTTTCCTTAAAGTCTGATCAGATAGTAAGGTCACTTTATCAATGAATTCAGTAGATATCTTACTGATTGGTCCTTTAAGGGAGAGGTGTAGTTGTTGCTTTTTTTTAGCTCAGCAGCCTCTGACACCATTCAATCTCATTTAAAAATGGCCGACTCTACATTTAATGTCCAGCCTGTTCACATCTCACTGAGCTTCAACCTCTTATCTTCACGTCTCCTTTAGGTCAGTTTGGATTCCCGCGTTCGAGAGGTGATAAACCGCAACATGCTGGAGCCGACCTCGTGCACGTTTGACGACGCTCAGCAGCAGATCTACACGCTGATGCAGAGAGACTCGTACCCCCGCTTCATCAACTCCTCTGAGTACGCGGATCTGCTGAAGAACGTGGAGGAGCCCCCCCCTGAGCCGTAGACTCCAGAACCGCCACACACTGAACTTTTCAAAACGGCGCATGCGTCCCACCCGAAGGAGTTTTCCGTGGTGTGTTTTTCCTGCCGGAGTACAGAAAGACAGACACTTCTTTAGACTTGTCTTTATCCAGCTGTTACTGCTGTTTATTTACCCATGATTAGCTTGGAGCATACGAGAACAAATGCTACGTCCAGCACCGGTTACTTGTTCAAAAAACATATCTATATTTTTATATACTCCCAAGCGCTTGACATTGCACTTTTCTACCTTGTTTAATGAGGGACAGCATGTATCTGTGAGCACTGCATTTGTATTTAGGATTACTGAGCCTTAATGCATATCCAGTTCTTGTAGAAGCTAGTAGGTTTTATTTAACAGTAACTGAAGAAGAAGGAAAGTGCCTTGGAATAAGATCTTCTAAACTCGCACCTTTGGTCGAACAAAAACACGGTGCGACAAAGACTTCACATGTTGGTGCTTTCAGCTCTTCTCAAAGAACCGTTTTTACAACTCAATGAGCTGATACCCTTGGATAGAGCTTGTCTGTGTTTCAATACTGTGATATTAGTCATGAAATATTTACTTTAAATAAAACAGGGACGAAGAGAGTACTGGATACACGACCATGATGACCACTGATATATTTGTGTATTTACAAAAGGATCTTGTGTGAAATAGATATTTGAATTCTCACCAATCAAATAAAGCACAATCATATGTTGTGTCCTGCTGTTGTGTTTCCTCAGAATTATTTGTTCATATTATACAACAGTCCTGGGGGCTCCTGAGCTCTCGTAGGTTCCTCTGGATCGTTGGTGTGAAGGCCTGCTGCTGTGGAGACTCATCGGCAGCAGCCGCCATGCTGGAAATCCTGTCTCAGCCTAACTTTCAGTCAACCTAATGACAGGCTGAGAGCTGGAGCTGAGGTGGGTTTTAAGCCTTGTGACAAACGACATCTCGCCCACCTGTCGATCAGGTCAGCTACGCTCCTAACTATGGTAACACGTATCGTTTTCAAAATCAAAATAGAGGTGTTTAAAAAAGAAATCACCCCCCTACAGTGTGTGTCCATGATGACAATAACTAATCAGACCTATTAAATGTTTTGTACCAGGCTGTAAACATGTTAATTTATGCTGTTAAAAACTGGCTTTGTTGGCTGTCGTGTGTTTGAGACTTGCGGGGCTCCTGGAGCCAGCCTAGAGGCGTCACTGGGACTTTTCCCAATTTGTATCACTCCTCCTCAACCTGGAGTTCTGAACACTTTTCATAGACATTTACAGCTAACAGTTTTTTTTTTATTCATCAATCTCAAAACTCAGAACCCCACAAACAGACTCTGATTTCACTGATTTCAGGATCAAATTTATTTATTTTAACATTCAAGTAAAGGTTCATACTACAAAGAAGTTGCTCTGTGGTAACCATGGACACCAACAGAGTAAAATAGAATGTTGTGGGTTGCTTGGCAACAGTCTAGTTTCAGTTAAACAGTGGAACTGGTTGATTTGATGGAGTTAAGAAATAATACTTCTGATGATTTTTACGTTTTCCATCACTATTTTCTGCTTCTATAAAGTGATATCACACCCGAGGTCGAGATGTTGTTCTGGATATCAGCCCTGCTGTGATTATCTTTCTACGAACCAATCACAGCAGTGCTGATATATTCAGTACATCACTCCCTCTCGTGATATTTATTAATTGTTCAAAACACATTTAAAGATGTTTCATTTATTGTAAACTGTTGATTATTTTAAGATGTAAAAATAATGTCCATCACATGCTAAAAAGTCTGGGTTCATATCTTTAATTTGGTTGTTGTGTGACAACTTTTCCACAACCCAAAAGTGTTTGATGCCATATTTAAAACAGACCCAAAAGTATCTGAAACAAGAAATGTTTGCATGAAAACACAAGTTAATTCATCAACAAATAAACTACAGACAACAATAAAAGAATTAACAGCCCATGTGTTTGTGAGATAGCATGTATTAAACCAATGATAGCATGTATTAAACCAACAAGTTTAGCCCTAGTTATTCCAGTACACGTACAAGTAAATGGCTTTACAATCAAGCAACTAGAGTCACTCTACTGTAACACTGATTGTGTGGATCCAGGTCAGGATGCAGCATCATTCCAGTCAGGCCTCTCCCTGGGCTAACGTGTAGCCACAGTCCCGCCTGGCTCTGTGAGTAGCAGCGTTGGTTTTTCATTGTCAAGTCAGTCAGTGATTCCTCGAGCCCTCTGAGCCCCAAAACACTCAGACAGAGCTGTGCATCATGTGTGGTAAATCCTGATTTCACAGATCAGTGATGGGAGGGAGCTGCTTCTCTATGAATCGCTTGACATCCACCATTTCCTGCAAAGATACAAAATAAAAGCTCATATAATAAAGAACAACACTAAGGCCTCGTGTCCACCTAGCCTTTATCCGGGCAGAAAAGCGATGGCCGTGCGCTCGGGATTGCTTTCATGAAGCGGTTGTGCGCTGAGAATAAAAGCACTGCACGTCCGTCCTGTCTCTATGACAACAGTCGTTGTGTTGACAACGACAGCTGTATAACTGACACTGCTCCGTTACTTTTTACTGCATGTTTTACATTTGAGATCACTTTTAGTCCAGCAGACATGGAGCAAAGAGGATTTGGGTACAAGACATGATCTATGGGAGGCAAAAATACAGGGAAGACCATACATCTGAAAAATAGCGCCGGTGACGTCAACAACATCTCAACTTTTCAACCTGAGCACTCTGAGCAGCCGGACAAAAAAGGCGGAGCGCTCGGAGAAAAGAGGCTGGGCAATGCCCTTTATGTCCCGACGGCTGTCTACTGCTTCAAACGCTCTCTCCAAATTGAAAACAATTTAAAAAAGATGCCGGCGCTCAGAAAAAGAAAACCTTAGGTGGACGCAGGGCCTAAGGCCAGAATAGTGGAAGAGAAACTTAAACTCACTGACCTCTGGACAGGCGCTGTGAGGTAGACCCCGGTACGACTTAAAGGTGATGTTGGCTGGATTGATGAGGCTCTTCATCTTCTCTGCCGTCTGGCTGCCAAATATAAACGGAACCAGGGGGTCGGCATCGCCGTGGCACTGGAGGACATGCATGTCCTTGTTTGCACTGTTGGCAGAGGCCTGAGAATAGAGGCGATTAGGATTATACTAATTATCTGATTATGACAGATTATAGCAGCTTTCACACATGCACTGCACAGACTTCATTGGGATTTCCTGTAATTCAATTAAATTAGAAATTCTCAATCAAATTAACAAAGGGGGGATTTTATGTATTATTTGGAGCAACTAAAGATGACTTGTACTAAATTAAAGCTAAAACCAAAACAGATGATGAATCTGAATTTTTCCTTTAAGTTTCAGGATTTACGGATTTACCACAAACTCTAAAAAAAAAACCAGCCTGTCTGTTTTTTTTCTACCTGAGGGAAGGAGTTACGGAGAGGAAGCCAGCAGCTCAGAGCGACCACGCCGGCGAGCTTCTGTTGAGTCGTCAGAGCCGTGTAGAGAGACAGAGCTCCACCCTGAAAAAATAGAGAAGAAATGACAGAAAACGATGTAAGATATGTGTATTAAGGATTCATTATTAAGTGCATACAGAAAACTGCTGCGTGTATGTGTTTGTGTGTGAGTAGGCGGACCTGATTGGTTGAATCAAGAATCTATCAATATTAGTTTTGACCTTGCGATATAAAGAATAGCTCAGGGTGTTTTGTGCTCCACTGCCAGTTGTTGGCACAGGCACAAGAACTTCTTGTAGTCTTTGCTGGTTGCCTGGCAACTGCTTAGAGCCAAGAAATAGTCCTGCACACAGCCCACCATCATAGGATGGGGGTTTTCTTACACTTTGGTTTCTCTTAAGAAGTCTTTATAATGTTTTTGTGTTTACCATTAAGTGTCTGCACACGCTTTTGTAATCAGAGCTAATACTGTATTATTATTATGACAAGCTGCACTATTTTAACTAGTTCAAACTAGATTAATCTCTTCAAATTGTGATCTTTGTCACAACAAAGTAGCATAACAAATTAATGAACATGTTTGCATTAAGTTGTTGTGCAATCCTGGTTTTTTAAGTGTACGACTTTGACATGTTATGACTCCTTCTCTGGAGACATACACAATGTATGTGTGTGTGTGTCTTTTACATTGGGCTATTTAAAAGTGTAAGGCACATAAGCAGTGATTCACAGCAAAAACAGCATTATGTAACACATCCTCTGTGTACATGCCACACTTACTTGTGAAAATCCACCCAGCATAATTCTGTGTGAAGGTATTCCATTCTTCACTTCTTGATCTATCAAGGCTTTAACTGCGGAGATATCAAAGAAAATACCTGACTTAGAAAATAATAACTTTTCTAAACAACGAACGTTAAGTTTGAATGAAATATAACAACGACTTACTGTTCTCCGACGCCCTTTTAATACCGCTCGAGTCTTCTTCTGCATCCGGGTTTAACCCATAGATATCAAACCTGAAAATGAGGACGAGAAAAACAACAGCATGTGAGGCTCCTTTTCTATCACACAGTCTTTACAAACATGTTCAATCAGTGCAACACTTACCAGGAAGGCATTGACATTCTCATGTTCAACGAGACAGGCTGCGTGGGCCTGAAATGATTAGAGAAACAAAACATGACGTTGTAATTGTAAGTGATAGATAGTGATAAATAGTTAGATACTTTATTGATCCAGAGGAACGCAGCTTACAAGACACACATGACATGATGCATTTGTAACATCTAAAAGCACCCTCTGCCCCCTCTTTTGATCAGAATTAAACTCACACAATTAAAAATTAGACCTATAACCAAAACAAAATCTACATAACCCGTGCAGGAATTAAAATAAAAACAGGGTTCAACAAAGAGAATGACACCTTTAAATACAAATTACTGTAGATTACAGACAGTGTAAGATGTTCAGATTGTGTTGCCAAACTTTTCCAACACTTGCAGATGTTCTGAGTAACGATACTTACGCATGAGGGCAGATGTATTTCACATGTGGTATCCTGATGCCTGCAAAAGCTTCTGCCCAGCCATGCCTGTTGGAGAGGACAAAATCAGAGCTCTGCTGATGCATCCTTATGCATTTATAAAGTGACAGAAAAGAGGTGTCGTTGCATACCCAGTGTCTCCAAGGCCATGGAGAAATATCACCTGTAAAGAAAGACATTGAAGAGTTGAGAAGTGGAGGCTGTGAATGTCAGAATTTCTGCAGTAAATTTGGTGTAAAATCTGCATAGTTCTCGTGTTTCCAGGTGAACTCACCGCTGCAGTGGCTTTCCGGGCAGCAGGCACGATGGCAGGTAAAGGCGCTGACATGTTATTGCCGCACATACAGCGCTGAGGCAGCTGATATGAGTAACAAGTCAGCTACGACACCACCTGAGCTGAGTTTTCAAACTTCGTTCAACGGTGGAGGTCAAGGTGCCACCGTCTCCAATCACAACTGGCAGCCTTCAATTTGTCTTTGGGAAGTTGAAATCTTCAGAAAAACACACACACACACACAGTACACCTCCGGATCCAAGGAGAAAAACAAACCTCACCAGCGCGCTACTGGTCCGTAGCATTGGCACCCTTCGAAGTCCCGCCTCCTCCGGTAAGTGATTGGCGCTCGCTAGAGGTCCTTTACAAATGCAGAGCGACGATTGGTTAGTTGAACTGTCAATGTGCTCTGCTTTAGTAACAATCAAATCCTCAACAGTAGCAGTAAAGCACAACCGGGCGACTCAGAAATAACACCAATGAGATAATAAAACAACATTAGCATTAAACTACAACCATCCAAACACATATTATTGTCTTATTATATTGTTAGTATTCTGTGTGTGTATTTGTGTTTGTCTTGTTTTAATTTTTTTATTTAATTTTTTTTATATTGTAATGCTCTATTGTTTCACGTAAAGCACTTTGGTCAGCTGTTTCTGTTTTTAAATGTGCCTTATAAATACAATTTGAAACATCCATATCCTATTTAAAAGTGAAACACGTCGCATCTTGTGATCTTTGACACGGATTTCAGGCGGATTTGATACATGTTTTGACTGCCGTGCTCTTATTTTGAAGAGTCGCCGAGTTATCAATTAGTACTTCCGCTGCCCTCGGTCACGTGACCTGCATGTCCTTGGCTCGGTTTGGCTAACATTGACATGTGAGCTACAGAAACATGTCTTTCCCCAAAAAGCCTGGTGGTAAAGCTTTTGATGTTTTGCAAAACCTGCCCCGGATAACTTTAGCAAACTTGCGACCTGAACCTGGGTCCACTCAGCCGGTAAGTTTGGATGTTTTATCTCATTTATAGCTGTGACAGAAGCCTTTTAGTTAGTATAGTTAGCTTGCTACGCTAGCAGATGCTCATATGTACTTATGCAAAACTCCTCATAACACCCAAAGCAAACCAGGAAGGTGCAATGTTGCCATTAAAGCTAAATACTTACAAAATAATGCACTTCCTGTACATCTGAAAATGAATCAATGGACACATTTTCTTATTTATTTTGGGAGAAATTTGAAATTGGATCTTGGGTAATAAATTGAGATAATTATGCCGGACAATATTTGTAAAAATATTAGATTTGGTTTGATAATGGAGGACAAAAAATTAGATTTTTATTTTATTTTATTTATTATTATTTAAAATTATTTTTTATGATTAATCTCTGCATACCCGTAATACTCCAAATAAGAGCACATCCCATAATACACAAAAGGACCAGTCCCCTTGACTACAGTTACTATGTAAGAAATTGCCAATAAAAAAAAATACAGATATATTAAAATAATTTGCAAAAAATGTGTCATTCAAAACAGAAGCCACAACAACAAATGTGTATAGTTTTTATTTTCATTTTTTTAAGTATTAAAGTTAAGAAAAACAAACAAACATAAAATCTCAAATGTTGAAAATGAAAAGGAGCAGAAAGAAGATTAATCTTATAATATCTGCCCCTCTTTCACAAAACATTAATTAAAACAAAACAGAATACTTAATTCAAAAACAATCAAAATTAAATTAAATTGGCTGCAGGTCAACACAGCCACTGGCAGCCCCGTTGTAAGTCCACCTTACCAATTCATTATGCACCGTACTAAGTATATCACAATACATTTTTGTTACAGCATCAAGAAAATAAAAAAAAACAGTATCTCACTGACATATTTCCACATATTTATTCATTTGTTTAGTCTTAAACTAGATCTAAAAAATATATATACTGTAAGGCACTCTCTTAGTGAAAAGCTGGTGCTCCTGTGAATTATTTGAAGTCCTTTGTCTTTTAAAGTAACAGGTGCTTCTGTGTTGTTAATAAGGGGACAGTATTATAAAGTGACATTAGTGTAAAGTGTCCGGCTTGTTGGTTTAAAATTATGGAGAAAAAGCAGCAGGGCCGATAAGGATGAACTAAAACACCAGTCCAAGAAAGGCAGAGTAATTATAGCTTGGTACAGGCCGTGAAGCCGGTTTGTACACTGTCTAACTAAGCAGTATCTAATTAATGGTGATAACCTAATGTTGTACAAAGTTAAATATATGTCTTGTTTCTTTCTTTCTTGGTGTACAATTTATTGTCTTCCCTCCCTTTGCTGTACACGAGTGTTCTTTGAAAATAATAAAAAGCCTGTCTCTTACTGACACAGGCTTTCCCAAATAAAGGCAGACTGAAGTAAATCAAAGCTAATAGAAGTTTTAATAGAAGTTTTACGGTAAATGTAAAGTCTTGGAAGTGACCCCACAATTTATAGAGATTTAAAATAATTATCAATTTATTTTCAAGATTCTATGAAATGTATTAAATCTAAAAATGCCTTATAGCTTTCTGGTCCACTATTTAGTCAGACCGCAGTCAGCAGCTTTCTCGGATTTCTCTGGGATTCTTTTAAATGTCACTCCACTTTTGCTCAGTCTAAAACTGTATTTCTGTCAGAAGTTTTTGTAGATTTGTATTACTAAATAAAGCATGACGATCTGCAGGATTTTGCACACACACACACAAAAACACATCCTATTGTGTCGGTTGTTTTGATTAGAACAATCTGGCTAAAATAAAACTGTGCTGTTTCTTTGATGAAAGGAAAAAAAGCGGGGCAGAGGACAGCACGGTGGTAATAGAAGCGGCAGGGGGCATAAAGGACAGCGGCAGAGAGGCACCCGACCTCGGCTTGGATTTGAGGGGGGTCAGACTCCTTTCTATCTCCGCATCCCAAAATATGGCTACAATGAAGGACACAGGTAACAGTTTGACACTTCACTATGCACATCTATCTGTTAGTAGAAGAAGGTGTGTGCTGTTAAAAGTTACTCAAACGATACATTTTTATTTATTTAAATCGACGCCGTTTGTGTGTTCTTCCTCAGTCGGCGTCCTCAGTATCAGCCTCTGTCTCTGAAGCGTCTGCAGTACCTGATCGACCTGGGGCGAGTTGATCCCACGCAGCCCGTAGACCTGACTCAGCTGGTGAACGCCAGAGGGGTGACGATCCAGCCAGTGAAGAGGGACTTTGGAGTGCAGCTGGTTGATGAGGTAACTTCTGCATGCTTAAAGCGTCTTGTTCATCATGATGGACCTTTTCACCCCCTAGTTTGGTTGTCAGAGGGTTTGAAGGTCATTCTCTCATCTTCAAAGGTCAAAAAACACTTTGGGGTTGATTTCATTTCAAATTTGGCTAATTAGGGAAACAACCTGAGTCAAACTGATGCTCAGGGTCGCGGGGGGCTGATCATAGCTGTCATTGGGCGAGAGGCGGGGTTACACCCTGGACTTTATTCTAGTACATTTCTGAGTTAATTCTTGTAAATGTATGACTTTAATCTCAGTCTTTTTTCCCCCCTCGTGTGGCACTAATACTCCTTCATACATCATCAGTCCTCCAAAACATTTAAATCATTTCCTTTAAAAATATCTGATTCTAAATTGAAGTTATGGATTTAGGGGACTACAAACATCTAAACAGCCCACAGAAGTGTCAAAGCATCCCATAAGTGTTTGAGGTTCTAACTGCACAATAATGAAACCAGGTGTTCAGCGTCCAGAGCATCAGGTCATTTTGGGGCTTCTGTACCGTCTCCTGCCAGTAGGTGGCAGCACATGACAGTATTGTCCTCCTGTCACAGACTCAGATGTTTATCCACCTGATGCCTGCTGTTTATCCTTCTCCTGTGTTTTCTGTGTTTCAGGGTGCTGACATCTTTGCTGCAAAAATCAACATAGAGGTTCAGAGAGCTTCTGAAGGAGCCATCGCTGCTATAGAGAGGAACGGCGGGGTCGTCACTACGAGTTTCTACGATCCTATAAGTCTCGGTAACTAAAGAAGTGCCTCATCTCCCCCACATCAAACCATTCATCTATTGTGTTTTAATAACTTCTCTTATTATTTCTGTTGTTCTGCAGGGATCCTAATCAAGCCTGTGCCTTTCTTCGTGCGAGGGCAGCCCATTCCTAAGCGGATGTTACCAGGGGAGGACATGGTCCCGTATTACACAACTGCTGAAAACAGGGGTTACTTGGCAGACCCGGAGAAAATCCAGCAGGCCCGGCTCGCCCTGGCACTCAAGTATGGATACATTTTGCCAGACATTTCAAAGGACGAACTGTATCAAATGCTCGCCATGAGGAAGGATGTTCGACAGATCTTCTTTGGCCTCGCTCCAGGCTGGGTCGTTAACATGTCGGAGAAGAAGATCCTGAAACCCACCGACGAGAAACTTCTGAAATATTACAGTTCTTATGTGTGAGGAGACGTCTCTAATAAATCTGTATGTACAATACTGTGGCATAAATCAGACAAAGACTGTGTTTGATGTTAACTCGTGTTTGCATTTTATATTAAAAACGTGTAAAAACGGCGTTCTGTGTGTAAGAATGAAGAACAGTCATTAAACTTCATCTGGAAAAACTCCATTCTCTAATATGCATTTGTTAAAGTTGAGTCATCAGAAGAACGCACATTTGTGACAGGATTTCTTTTTCTTAACAACATTCACTCGAGCATTTCTGCTTTGTTTTTTTGGGAGTGTGTGACGTCCGACGGCCTCATGTCCGAGCACGACCGGGCCGTGCGGCGCGATGGAAGGAACGTGAACTGTAACAGGTGAGGGGGAAATAAGGAAAATAAGATAACTCAAAGAATGAAAACAGGAAACAGATGCATGGTGATGTGTGTTACTTGTGAAATGGCTTGCCTTATTCTAGAAGGGGAGTTTGAAATTAGTCATAGGCAGCTGTATCCTGGTGTGGACGTTCAAAAGACCCCCCCACCCCGACCCCTCCTCCTCCCCCTTACCCCCCCTCCTCTCTGAGTACAATCACAGGCAAACACACACACCTACACACACACAGCTTTGCCCGGTTAAGACAAAAATTACTATTTTTCACTTAGAGACTTCACCTGTCACCTCTAAGTTTCTAGTTTCACTCACTTTACGTATATCTCGTCTTTTCCTTGTCTTTATTTTGAGGTAATAGCGCCGCAATGAAAGTCCAGATTGCCTGTAATTCAGAACCTCATTAAGATTTCCAGATATTCCAATCAACACTTCATGGCACTTTGCACTCAGCCCGTACCAGAATACGCTGCTTTGGAGAATGGCTCCCCTCGTATTTGAACCCTCCATTACGCTTGTGTTTATTTTATTTTTTTTAAGTCTAACTTGCACCCTTGCTATAAATATCTTTGGTATTTTACGCAGATATTGTCTTAGGGGGAGCCTGCCATAGAAATTCTGCTGGTATAAAAACACTTTATCAAAGGAAGCATATGTTTGTGTGTGTGTGTGCAAAGACTGCAAGCATTGTGTTGAACACACACAGGGTCGCATTTATGCAAAAAAAGAGAAAAGCTTGTAAAGAAAACGTGCAAAAAAATCTGAGTTTAAATTCTTTTAAAAAGCAGTTTTAGGTGATTTTTTTTTGTTGTTTTTTGTAAATGTCACACTCCCCAGAGACAAAGGTCACACTTTGATGACTCTCCGGTGGTTCCCTGAGCGTTTTCCTGAATCTCAAGTATCCAATAAACTACACAAGCAGTGGATACATACACAGCCGTCCCCTGTCAGGAAAACCAGCCCAAATCCTTACAGCATAATACTTTAAATAAATCAGGCCACAGGAAAGAAACAGCACAATCATTGTTTATGGCAGAACTACAGAGCTTATCTTCAAAGCAGCAGATCCTTTTGAATTTGTATCAGGTCTCAGACGATTAGAAAAGAGTGAGCTCACAGTGTCGCTCAGCTTTGTTGATCGTGTGGCCGCAGAGAAGAAAAGTTTACTCAAAGGAATAAATGAATCAAATCAAGTATTTTCTCCCCCCACAGTCGAGAAAAAGGAATCATTTATTTAGACTTAAAAAGATTTGCTTGTCTGTTTTTTGAGGGGGGAAAAGCAGGTTTCTGCTCCAAATAATCTAATGTCTGAGTCTAACCAGTTCACACTATTTAATTAAACATCCAAGCAGTGCTGCTGGAGCTGCAGGCTCGGGATTGTTTTGGTTATCTGCCGCCCCTTGAATGAGCCGTTTCAGACAGACACAGATATCACGGTGTCTCACAGGTTTCAGTCTAGTTCCAGTTAATAATGAGGGCTAATTACAGCAGGCCTCTCTCCCTCTGTCTGCTGACAACAGACGTGTGGATCCAACACACATCATGCACACGGAAGAGGGAAAATGGATGTAATAAAAAGCCTACTGTGGTTAAAAACATAACAACTTATTAGAAGAGTGGGAAGACCTCCTCGGGTCGTTGCATACCACTCTTATCAGTGGAATACAATTCCTAATTTACAAAGAATAGTGCCGTGTTTCAGCATGAGTGGATCTGTGCCTCATTAGCCGGTCTCACTCACTGCAAGTCTGCATGATAGACGCAGAGTTACTTCACTTAAAGGGGAAGAAAATTCAATTATTACATGATTGAGTTAAGTCAGAGTTTGTTAGATTTTTGCTCTATATATCAGACGGAAGTGCACTTTATTAGTCAGAGTGTGAGTTTAAGGTGTCGGTGACAGTCATTACTTACAATAATCGGTCAACTTTGAATATCAGTTGATTAATTTGTGCAAGTTTGTAACCTGCTGAGGACATTTTAATTGTCAAACGTCTAACTCGAACTCTAACTCATTTAAACTAAGAAACTTGAGTCTTAAAAAAATTCAATTTATGAAGAAGTTTAGTTTGAATTTGTACGATTTTCTTGCTTTTTGTTTGTCCTAATTCTTAGTTTATTGATTTGGTTTGATCTGTTTTTGCAGTAAGGAATGATTAAGAGGTCAAAGGTGAGGTCAAAGCCAAACAATGTCTTCAACTATGGGAGCGAAACAAACTGATAATTAAATGTTTGGTGTTATAAAAGAGACTTCAGTAGCAGACTGTTAATTATTAGACGCTGGACACGGTGAATGTTTGGCTTTTTTTTACCTGATAAATGTCATAAATACTTAATCAGGTGTCAGAACTGTTCGATCAGTTTTACTTTCAGCTCTGAAATGATGTGACGTGGATTTTGCAGCATTTAAAAATCCCTTATTGCACCACCCGGGTTCTAAGATTTAAGCCATGTTTGAAGTCTGGCTGAGCCCGGCCTTTTATCTGTGCTCAGAGGTGGAGGCATCATTGTGTTCTGCTAATGAGGCCGCATTAAGCCTGTCTACACCAGGGGGCATGTAATCCTCTCAGCTGGCCTGACGTACTGTAGGGCCGGCCGGGCAGGGCGCTGTTTACACTGGGAGTGTGGAGGCTAGCACCCATCCAGCACACCGGGGGTCTCGGTCTACTGTGGAATCTGCTCAAACAAAAAGGTGGAGGTGTAGGGGGGAGGGGGGAGGGGGGCACAGACCACTGCATAGAATGGTGTCTGAGTGTTGACAGTGTATCTTGATGCTGACCTGCTGTGCCCATACAATCCAACACAATGCAACACAGACCCTCGCCGCCAAGATCACCTGACACAACAGCTTTATATCCAACCTTCACACCTTCCAGCGACGGAACAATACAGGCCTATATGAATGGAGCTCTGTAAGGAAAGTCTATGGGATGGCGCTTTATAGGCCTGGAATACAGAGCTTCATTATTGGAGGCCTTTTTGCTTTACACTCCTGTGGGGTTTTTCTTCAAGTTCTTTTTGTGGGGAGGGGGGATAAACGCCTGCGGATCCAGCTCTCAAAATATCCAGAAGAAAAGACGTGTTCAGCTGATGTTGATGCATCTTCATGGAGAGAGAGAAATCCACAAGTCCACACCTTAAAAACATGCACTCGGATGAAACAAAAAAACATCCTGTTGCCACAAATTCCAATCAAATTGCATTTTCATAGAGTCAGAGAGACCGTTTGTAAATCCTTCACGGTAGTCCCTCAGGTCCTCTACCTGTGCAAGTCTGCCCATCACTGATCCACAGTGAAGAAGAAGCAGAGGAGTGTCCCATATATGAGTTCTGTCCAATACAATGGCACATTGTGATCACAAAGCAACCCAAGAACAATCCCTATTCAGACAGTACAGTGCCCATTCTGCTGCAGCATTCTGCTTGTTTGGCTATGAGACAATGCTGTGATACCCTCACTGTCACCTCACCAGATTGGGAATCATTAATAAAAGGGATTGAGTAAAGGACATGTGGCCTTGCACGTTTTTTTTTTTTAAACATGAAATAAACACAAAATAGGCTTAATGGTAATTTTACGCACAGAAAAAAAGGGTTTAAAACACTCTAATCCAGATATTAGCCTCCACCCTTGCTATTTAAACATTGTCTAATATTTAACCCAGAGGAGCTCAGCCGAAACTAACGTTATTGTATTCACGCTGCGTCGTTCAAGCTAATTGATTAAATCCATTAGTGCTTTTTGGCGCGTGCGTCCCGCTTAACAACGCGGATGTGGATTCAAGCTCTAAATCTGACAAGCTGTGAAAAATCACACGCACACACACACCTTCTCTGCCCAAACACACACTTTCACGTACACAACTATACACCAAATAACTACATACACATTTAACAAAACCACGGGTTTTTTTTTTTTTTTGGTGTTGAATAATTCACCTAATACTCAAATCTATAAAAAAAAATAAAATAAAAAAAAGCATATTGACCTTGTCTTGTTATCGCCCTCTCAAAGCCTCATTCCAGTAAGGGGTAGGGGTATCAGCTGAGATGTTTAAGTTGTGTTTGATTAAAGGAGATGAGGAGTTCAGTTTTTTTTTGTTTTTTTTGGGACGAACCTTAATCAAACATGTTATTGAATTTGCACATGACACCGTATTGATCCGTCTTTTTGATCAAGATATCAAGCTCCGTTTGGCTTTCATTAGGCCTACTTCTTTTTTTTCCCCCCCCAGGGTCAAAGTCCAAAACGTCCCTTTAGATAATGTGATAAACTGCGCCTGATTTAATTTCTTCTCCTTCGTCTTTCTTTGATGCATTGTTTATTAGGATCCCAATTAGGCACATGGTCGCAGCTACTCATCATTTGGGTCTGCAACATAATCAAACAGAAGACATAAAAATGTTCCATAAAAAGATCACACGTGCACGTTCATCCTTACACAACCCAAAAGCAACACCTAAATCCAATATTGATCTCAATATGACAAAATATGGCTCGACTTACTTAGACTTAGAAATCTTTCTGCACCCCAGAGAGGGTAGCCTACTTTTGGGTTCCACGGTGGTCCACCCAGACCATGCATACATTTACAAACAGACAACAAGACTATAGTTAAAGCCTAGCTGTCAAAACAAAAGCAGAAAAGGTGCAACTACTGCTTCACCTTGTGTATTAACCCTCTCTGCTCCAAACCATAATACACAGTATTTGCAATGTAAAGCGGCCACGTTAAGTAACTCGTCTGCGGGACAAAGCGGTGCAGGTGCAGGTAATATACACCTCAGTGAGTCCGTGTATTGCAGATGTAAGTTCGCCGCTGTCACAGTAATGGCATCCATTGTCTGAGTAATGTTGGCAGCCGGTGTCAAAGACAGATATTCATTGAAACTATACAGAGGAAGCAGGCACCTGTAATGGCAACCTATTATATTAAAGCGGGATCACACGCCTATAAAGAGTTTCATTAATGGGGAATACACAACACCCACACAACACTTCACTATTTAGTTCCTCTATTTTTGGCTAAATTTTATATTTTTATGGTTTTGACCCTTTTTTCTAAATAACATAAATACTAATTTATACCATGCGTGGAAATTATTTAATTTAGGCTATTTTATGTGTAGGCACAAGACTTCCAGCCTATAGTATCAGCTCAATAAACCAATTTAATAAATAGATAATAATAAATGTGATAAATGTTTTTTAAGCTAGATTTTTTTTTTCTGAAATGTTTAACTTCATTCCATCGTTTCTCCTAAAACTTAAATTTAAAATGATATGCCTATAATTACTCAGCAATCCTGTATATTAACTCGAACAATTATTCGAACAACTATTTTTAATTATTTTTAACACGAACATTTGGAAATCTTAAAGTGTAAAACAGGTAAATGACAGGCTGGCAGTCAACAACTGCAGCCCATCAGCCAGTGCAGGTTTCTGTGAGTCTGAATCTCTGCAGCAGTTTTGATTGATTTCAATACACTTTAGTTGCGCGCAGAAGCTTCATCCATGTGTTTACTTTTGAAGAAGTCAGTCCTTCAGTTTTATTGCATGTTCATCTTGTAATGCAAGTTGGTAAAAGTCAGACACTGTACCTTTTTTTTTTATGTCTTAGAGGTGAACTCATCACGTGCCTTTGTGCACTTTGTCAGGTTTTTGTTTTGTGTCGAGCAAATATTTGCGCGCAGTAATCGTGTAATAAACGCGCCTTGATCATGTTTGTTCCACTCGTGTAAAATGTACTTTGAAAGAGACAGAGAATGGCCGATAAGAGTCGAGAGCCACAATGTAATTATCAACCAGGCCTGCCTGCTGAAAACTTTGATGTTGTCCTATCAATACCAGCCTGCCTTTCAGGACCTATTGATTAGATTCCATCTCTAAAGGCAAGGCTGTAATTTGATTTTCCTAGTTTGTCTTTTATGGGGGGAATCGAGACTGAAACTTGAGGTTTATAAAGTAAAAACAGGCCATAATATTTCAACTTTTAGAGGAAGAGGATAAATTGCAGATTATTTTATTCCTAAAGGATAAACCGGGTTACTTTGTGGTTACATTAAGCTCAACCTGGATTCGTCTTTCAAGTTAAATAGGTTAATATATTAATTGTAGAGTATAACAGACTCATGAATCATCTTGTCATCTGAAGTTTCGTAAGTCGTTGATTGGGGTGTCAGATGAGCCTATCACTGACCCGAGGCAACACCTGGAATTCACACCTTAAATCCACTCCTCCCGGCCTCCTATTGGCGGAGCTCCTACATATATCCGTGACCCGGCATCACCGGTAGTATGACACCGGCTTGCAGCCGATCAAAAGCATCATCATCACCATCAGTCATGCGTTACAGTCAAGAACTCGAAGCTTTCCAGTTTTCCGCAAGAAGCGCCATGTTCGACAGCGAGGACTCCGGCTCCGCAGACGGGGAGCAACTGACGGATGTGCGCTACCCGAGTTCAGCGCCTTCCAGCCCGCAGTCCGTCAACTCGGACTCCAGCTGCCCGAGTCCAGAGGCCAAGTCCGCCTCAGGCCAGCAGAGAGTCAGGAGGCCTCTAAACGCCTTCATCATCTGGACGAAAGAGGAGCGCAGGAGATTGGCTCATCTGAACCCAGACTTGGAGAACACCGATCTGAGCAAAATACTGGGTAAGACTTTGATTGACAGTCTGAAAATCCTATCAATGTAACCAGATACAGTTTAAGTTTAACATTTTCTCGGAGATCTTTAGTTTTCCGCCCACCAAAATGTTGGAAATATTTAATTCTTTGCTGCAGAAAATGTCGCCTCTATAACCTCAGTTTCAAAGGGTTTAAAAACATTAACAATAGTACCACTTAATGTTTCAGTTTCAGTAATAGCCACCCTAATGTTGATTGAGATTTGACTTTTTATTAGCAGTCAGTGGTCAGTTTTGTTAAACCAACTACTCTGCAGATCTTTAACCCTCTGTGTTCTTGCAGGAAAAACCTGGAAGGCCATGTCTCTGGCTGAGAAGCGTCCTTACATGCAGGAGGCGGAACGTCTCAGGGTTCAGCACACCATCGACTACCCGAACTACAAGTACCGGCCCCGCAGGAGGAAGCAGCTGAAGAAGAGTTCCAATAAGCCCCCTGTTGCAGAATCCTCTCCCGCTTTGCCTTCGCTCTGCAGCTCGGGCTTCTCAGTGCCTTACAACCTCTCCTATCTGCTGCAGAACCAGCAGCAGTACCACAGCTCTCCTGCTTTCCCTAACGTCCCCGCTAACTTCAACAGCTACACAAACTCTCCAGTTTTTCCAGACCAAACAACAGCAGACGCTTTCCAAAATAAAACTGAAGTGTACCCGCCTGTGTACCCTGCAGAACCCCAAGGATACTTTGGCGGCCAGCACGGGTACATGCAATACGGTTTCTCCAGTTCAGCAGTCTCACATATGGATCAAGGGGACTCCAGGATGTACGGGGGTCTGCTGTGTCCATCTGGACCATCTCTGGAGTTTTACCTGGAGCAGGTTAAAATGGACATGCTGTACGATCTGGACCGCAGTGAGTTTGAACAGTACCTGGGCCCGAGCGCTCACAGGTCGGAGTCAGTAGATCCCAGCGGCTACGCACAGCAGAGCGGCTACAGAGAGGAACGTTTACTGTCATAAATGCACCGAAGCGGCTGTAAATATTTAAATTATCTCAGTGTTTTATATCACGACGACTGCTGCATGTTGATGTGAGATGTGTTTTCTGACCAGTTCTGTTTCTAAAAGATTATTATGATGTGTTCTAATGTTATTATAATGTGTCAATAAATAATGAATACAAAAAACTGAATGTTCATGTCATCATTACACACATACAAAGTGAAAGATTTACAGACTTAAACAAACCTTTTATTTAATTAATTTAATTTAGAGACGCATGTTTATAAAGTTCAGACTGATGTCATAAAAAAATATGTACTTGCCATCGAGCATGGTGTTACAAACCATATTCGATTTATAATAGACCAAAATATAGTTTTAAGCAAACTTAATGAGTCAAAAACTAACAAATGTCATCTCAAGACACTTTACAAAAACAGCAGGTAAAAACCTTACTATTTGCTAGATTACAAAGACCAAACATTAATCCATCATGAGCACAAAGCAACATTTAGAAAAGTTGCAGTGGCAAAAAAAAACTTCCTTTTAAGAGACAGAAACCTCGAGCAGAACCAGACTCATGATGAACAGCCATCTGCCAAAACTGTGCTGGGCTTAAAAAAATGGGAAAGAGGAAGATGCAGGAAGAAGAATATGGACAAACCCAACCCGGAACCCACAAGGTCAAAAAGTATGAAAAATGTATTAAAATTAATTGTTTGATAAGAACCTTTACCATTGAAAAATGTCTCTTTTCTGGTATAAGATTGAAGTGTTTGTCTTTTAACATCCCATCAGAATGGGCATACAAACTTAAAGACCTTTAGAATCATCAGTGTGTTATCATGATTCAAGTTGATCTTAATATTGACCTACTGTCTTCTTCTTTATCCCGCTGTCTTCTTCTTTGTCCAGTTAACGTTGCTCACATTATCCTCAGTCATGTCATAAGCAGCAACACGAGGAGTCATGAAGTAGTGACACTCTCATATCACACACAAGAAATCTGTTCAGAGCGTTGTATTATTTTGAATTCAAATATCAATATTTGGCACCAGGGATTCGATTATTGTATCACACGAGTCAGGAAGACAATTCCCTGCTGAATTGGTGTTTTGTCCCACCCCTGTTAAGTGCTAAGGGAGCTATTCTAGCCCTTCTCTGACCGAAGCCAAACTGTTGAAACTCCTGTTTTATCTCCATCGTCTCTGTCGGCTCAGAGAGGGAAGCAGGGTGGGCGCCAGGGGCATAAACTTCCCAACTTCCTGTTTCATTTTAAAACATTTCACAAAGGCTCTAAAAATATGCCCCAAAAATCGACATATCTCCAAACTTATCCCACTTTGGCTGCCAAATGTTTACCCATTTTGCTCAATGTTTATTTCCCTGCCCTGTAGTTTCTGTGTCGCAGCCTCGAGGTCAAACTCTGTCCTGCACAGATATAAGATTGAGACCCTCCAGCAAAGAGGTTTTTTATTAAATAATAACGAGACTCTAAGGATCTAAGGAGGTGTCCATTTATAAAATATTTAAAGTGCTTCAAAGATTTTCCCCGCCAACAACACAGCCAGCAGGACTCAGGCTTCTCACTCATTGTAGACAGTCATGACTCAGAGAGACATTTACAGAGGATAGACTTGATCTCTGATATATTTATGTTTACAATGTTGCACATTCTTCCTGAAAAAAGCCAAATTCTGTTCGGTAAAAACTTCTGAGAATTAAAATGTTTAGATTACAATGACCCGAGAACTCTGTGCAATGAGTGACCTTGTAATGTTGACCTCTTGGCAGTAACCTACTTGAAATCACTACACTGCCTTTGTGGGATTCACATCACATCTAAGGCCTATTTCAAGAGAGATGGCAAACATACTGTATACAGCACAACAACGTTTTTATTTTCAACTTTGAAGGCGCTTCACCACACAGCTGGCTGAGTCTGCAGAGGGAAATACTCAGAGTCAGCGATGGCCGGTCAGATCTCAAGCTGCTGGAAGGAAATGGATGAGCACATGAGAGGAGGGATGGATGACCTGAGAGCAGATGAGCTGATTAGGAAACTAAAGAGCCGCTGCAATCCGACTGCACCTGAATCAGCGGAAGAAATCTGACGTCAGTTCAATTCCCCGGACATACGCACAAAACGACGCGGCAATGTGGAATGCAGAACTTGTGTTTGCTGCAAAAAATCGGGAAATACACTCGAAAAGTAATGGAATTACATCTGCTTTATGCACCAGTCCTTGTTTTGCTCCTTTAAAAATCTCAAAGCTGTTATTCCAACTCGTGTTTTTCTCAAAGCGTGGCCCCCTCGGCAACAATTAATGAGCAGTCGCAGGAACTTCCTGAAGGAAAAACAAGGGGATGATATCAGTGTTTCAGGTGAAAATATCATCAACAATAAACAGTGATGGAAAAGACAGCTGGAAAAATGTGATATCTTGGTGGCATTATGAAACTCGGGGCTTGTCAAATATTTACAAGGCTGGATTTCCTGGCTCCTGGTTTATGTAGTTGTATAAAAACAACCAAAAGTGCATCGAATAAAGAATGGACTTTTCAGCATTTAACAGTGTAACAAAGCTTCAAGTGAAGTCAACATGTGAAGCTTTTTATTTGCCTTTAAAGTCATTATCAAGCGCTGTCTGAAAAGCAGACATTGGTTGGAAGAAAATGTCAAACAAAAGGCAACTTGTTGGAGTTTGGTAAATGGACTTGAGTTTATATAGCGCTTTTCTAGTCTTCTGACTACTCAAAGTGCTTTCTCACTGCTGTGCAAAGTGACCATTAGAGTAACAAATCCCATTCATACGCCGCCAATGAAGCAGAGGGAGCAACTTGGGGTTAAGTGTCTTGCCCAAGGACACATTGCACAAGTGGCTGCAGGAGCTGGGGATCTAACTCCCAACCTTCACTGCAAGATTCCCCTTTTTTTTAAAAGTGGATGGTTGTAAAGTGGCATCTTTTACTCAAGATGCCTTAAACCTTACTCTCTGATGGGGCAACAGCTGATTTGGCTCCTTTCCTGCATGTTTTGCGTGGGTTAATGTCATCTTCATCCAGAGTTATTTCTGTGTTATTCAAAGATTGGACGCCTGAATCAGGAAACCTACTGGACAGCTCGATGATGCATTTTTGTGCTTATCACCCACAAAGAATGTGAGGAATCCCAACACGTCAAACATGTTGAAATAACATTCCTGCACCATAAAATACTTTCCTCCTCAGAGATTAAATGTTAAAATATGCCAACTCACTGTGTCCAATATTAACAGGCCACCTATCTGGAGTTTATATTAAACCTAAAAATACATTTACAGGCACTACCTGTCGCATTTTTTAGATTTTCTCAGCCATACTTAGGTTTTCTGATCTTACCTCCCACGTGAAGGTTATAAATAGTTTTCTGTCCAGTGCAGTTTAGTATATTTAAGTCTGTGGTGCTCAGATAGTCCTCATCCCAATGTTCTCCTGCAGGAACATCTGCTCGCTTTTAGGGAAACTGGAACAGGAGTGAGACACTCGGCAGCTTCTTATCCTAAATAATAATAAAGAAAAGTTGAATGTCATGAAGAAAATGTTGAAAACTGCAGTTTCCATTGAAGAATATTCAGGCGTTCCTATCAGCGCAGACTCCGGACTTTCCGTCTGAATCTAACATGTCTGATCACTTCATCACGTCAGTCTGCTCAGCCTCTAATCAAGCACTAATTGGGCCGATCAGATTACTGTAACCACATCAGGCCAGCCCTGCAGAGGAGTATAAGCTGCTTTCACCTGAACGTCTCGCAGGTTTGCAGCATTAGCAGGTTTGTTTCATCAGCCAGGGTACAGATGTGCAGATTCTATCTTTAAAACACCATTTCAAAGTTTAGTTAACTCCATTTTTGAATATTTTTTTTACCCCAACTCCACTGAATTGCAGCCACTATTTCTTATCTATTTGTTTAATTATTTCCCCATCATCCGTTCATTTTAGTGTTTTTGGTGTTTTTTTAAACATAATTTAGGATTTTATTTCTTGAGTTCTTTATCAGGTTGTGACACAGTAGGAGGAACAGTTCAGCATATTTCAACATTAGTCAGGACTCAGTAAAAAACATCATCAATCTCTGCATTTCCGCCTCACAGGGATGGTGTGATATTTCTTCAAACAAAAACAAAATCTAGATTGCTGGATCAGTTTCACTTTACATTTTGTATCTGCTTAATCAAACATACATGCCTACTTGTCTTTCTAACACTTAAACATTAACAGCTCAAGTGTTGTTGGTGGTTCATATGATCTCAGATGTTATTCCAGCCTAGAGAAGGACAGTCAGTGACTGCAGACGGGTGATTACTGTAACATGTCTGACGGACACACTGAGTGCCGCTGGGTGTGTCACTGCGACATGCTGGGTGTGTACAATACTCTTTAACAGTCTCTAAGCAAAGAGACTAACGCCTGTCAACAAACATCCAGAGGATGATTAACACAAATACAATCCTGTGTTTACATGTGCACTGTTTTTATATTTCTCCTAACAAACATCCTCTTTCATTAAATAGTTAATCCTTTTTTAGTGTAGCGTGTGTTGTTCAAAGTCATTCCTACCAGAATATTTAGTGAGGAAATAACGTCACGACTTCTTCCTCTGTGTCTCCTGGTTCTTTGTGACTCAGCCTGCGAATATGTCAATGAGTTTATCAGTCGTGTGTGTGTGTGTGTGTGTGTGTGTGTGTGTGTGTGTGTGTGTGTGTGTGTGTGTGTGTGTGTGTGTGTGTGTGTGTGTGTGTGATGAGAGGGTGAGCATCATGTTTTGGATGCTGATTAAATGATTCTTCCAGATACACTACTGTTACTGTAATTGGAGCACCTCCCTGTTTCCACTGCTCTAAACAACACGACCATTAACCAGAAAATTAAACAGACGTGTTTACTTCAGACCTCTCTGTTATGACCGCCATGCGTTCTGTTTCCTTCACATACTTGTTCATCAATAGAAAGATATTTCGTAGCCTAACAGAAATGAAAACAAAAAAACGAGTCCTTCAAACACAAAAAAACATCCAGCCAGCAACTAAAGCTAATATTGACCCAAAGAGTTGAATAAAAATCATTAGACTGTAAATATTACTGGATGAAGCCTGAGAGACGTCACACATCTGTTCATGTTGTCTCAGCCTAACTTTCAGTCGACCTAACGACAGGCTGAGAGCTGGAGCTGAGGCGGGTTTTAAGCCTCTTGACAAACAAACGCGCCCGTCTGTCAGTCAGGTTGTGAAGAACGCTTATCCTTCATCGAATCAAAACGGATGAGTCATCAAAAAAGTCACCCCACGTACAGTGTGTGTGTCCATAGAGACAGCATGGTCACCACCGTCCATGGGACTCCAAAGCCCCCCTGCAGGAACAGAAGACTTCGTCCTTAAATATTAACAGGTCTGTGGTTGTAACCTGTAATCCAACAAAACCGCTCCCGCTCCTTGGCCTTAAAAGGTTCAGCTTGGTCACTATTCTGTGCTTCAGGTAGTTAGCTCAACAATGCTAATGGTCGCGTCTTAAAGCAGATTAGCACACAGTTTAATCCATTCTTTACACAATGTTCCTCCACTGCTGAAACTCCAAACATGACTGTTTTAGCGTCCCAATGCTACACCACTGAATTCTGCTATAGCCTGTAATATAGCCCGTTCTTTAATAACAGTTTGGTTAAATGTTAGCACGTGTGTTTCCGTATTGGCTGTGTTGTGTTTGGAGATATTTAACATCAGACGTGTAGGCAGCTACTTCAACTTTGTCATGTGGTGTTAGCATGTGTATGTTAGTCACTATTTCCATACAAAGGCAGAAAAAGTGGCACAGGGTTGAAGTCACTGTCGATCCATCAGCTTACTGTATTCCTCTTCCTCCCCTCTGCCGTGTCAGTGGACACCTGTTAGTTTGTGTTGACGTGGCGTCTTTAACACCTCTGCTGTTTGACTTAGCAGGGTTAAAGCCTTACAGCCCAGCAGGCCCCTCAGCAGGCAGCGGACTATATGCATGCAGCAGGCTGGTACACTGCAGCACCTGAGGAGAACGCACTGTGTGCTAAGCTGCTGCCGTTAAATCACTTTGGTTATAATGCTGTGATAAAGTCGTTACAAGGAATTTACAAACAGACCTTCATTTTCCAGGCTTGATATATCGCAAAGTTTGTATTTTGCACACTTGGGCACAAACGCCCCACATTGCATACAGCCTACATTAAGGCAAACGCACTAAATAGAAAATGCGTGTTGTCTTGCACATTTGAAAGAAGCAATTCTCACTGGGCGCCGTTAGTAGATCAGCTTGCACATTGGTTGCAGCTGCAGGTGATATCAAGTTTATACACGTTTTAACACTCGCAAACCTGTAGTAAATCAGGCCGTTAGTCTGGCTCTGGAGTTTTTAGACTCAATCTGGAAACTTCTTTGTTGAGTAACGTAACTTCATCTGTAAAATCTGTCTGTAAACAGGTCAATAATTTCTCTCAGTCACCCATATGTGCATTACTAACACAAGCTGGAAAACACTGTCTTCACTGAGCCTTATGCCATTTCCCTATGCTTGCACTTAGCTTATTACTTCTTCGGATACTCTGCGCTTTGGTACTTATTTCTGTTTATTCTATTTATAGTTATATTTCATTCTATATTCTATATTTCCTACTTCAATATTTTGTTTGAGAGCAACTGAAATGACAAATTCTCCTCCCGGGATTAAGCAAGTATTTCTGATTCTGCTTGTGCAGAAGGTGTTTGCAGGAAGCAGGGATCTAGAAGGTGAATCAGGGTCAAAATGTCAACTGATTTCAAGTCACTTATGTTAGCTAAAGGTAAAAGCTACAGACCAGATCATACAATAACTCAATCAGTGTACTATTTTTAACCTATGCTTCTAAATTTAGGACAATCTATGCTTTTTGGGATAATCATGAAAAAGCTGATTCAACAAACATGAGATAAAAACCACTCAGAGAAAAAATAACATATAAAGTTAAGCCCAACGTGTCATAATCGCAGTCTTGATTCCCGGCTCCAGCTCTTGCAGGTAGCTCCGAGTAAACAGTATTTGGTTTGATTGGCAGGTTATTGTTACTGTGTGGGTGTTGAGGAAGGTTGGACCTTCTCTCAGGACGTAGCCTCACTTCCCTCGCTTAGAGGCTCTCAGGAGGAGAGCAGTGTGCCTTTTAACTTTTTTATTTGTGCTGTGTTTGTTAAGGCCACATTCCCTGAGCCTGGCCTGCGAGTTGTGTTATTCTTCCTGTGCTGTTTGCCCCACTCGCAGCTGGAAGGACAGGAAAGCCGATCTGGAAAACTACTTCATGCATGTCATCGGTGATTACAGGACGGCAGCGCCCGCCTGTGCCATATATTGGCGGCCTCATGCACGGGGCACATTGCGACGGAGACAGGCTGTGAATAATGCCGTCCCTCGGGGGTGATGCTGCACCCTTACTCATTCAAGGCCTCGCTCCTGCTTCCATGCGAGAAGCTCTGAGAGTCCATGCAGCTCTATCAGCTCCCTTCCTGTGGAGGAACTGGAGAGGAAGCTCCACCAGGCAGCCTGAGGAGGCCTGAAACCTCCACAACTTTCAATTTCTTTCTTTTATCTTTTCACTCACAACAATCACTCACACAAGTTATGGCCTTTGCTGCAAACATCAAGTGTAGAGGAGTCATTAACTCAAGAAAAAGTGACTAAACCTGCATTTGAAATCTTACTGAAAGCAAGTTGTTTTCACACATGCACTCCTGAAAATGTTTAGAAAATTTCAGGACAGCCAGACTTTCAAATTGTCCTGTTTTGTTATTCACACATGTCCCTCACAGTCTCACAACTTTTCCCTGTTGGATGGGGTGGGGGTCTCAGATGGCAGATGACATAGAGTAAAAAAAGACTCTGCTGAAATCCAAGATGTCAGACGAACAAAGCCCTTGGAAATAGTCTTGGTAATGTGAGGATGAAAGATGAAATCTGTCAGCTTACTCGTACTATTAAGGAGACATCTTTAATCAGACAAAATAAGGACTGCAAAAATGCTGAATTTGACTTCTGACCTGTTGACAACGTGTCGCAATAGAAGCAGATTTCTTCACTTTTATCAAAAAATAGGAGAATTTCTAGACTCAGTATTAGACACAAAAGTATTTTCACATTGTGCTGCATTTAAAATCTTGATTTTTAAGTAACTTCTGTTGCTGTGGTGGAGTAAAAAAGGACAAAATGTTCCTCTGAAATGGAGTGTATGAAGAGCGTTTGGTATCAGAAACTTTGAATTAAGTGAGAGACAAATCCTCGAAACCTAATTGATAAGACACGGTGAAATATTCTCACAGATCCTTTCATTGCTTCCTCTTTCCCAGGCAGAGGACCTCGAAGAGCAATCTACGGGGATCAGGAATGACAAGGCAGTCCAGCCTCCCATTGTATGTGAGCGTTTACTCAGCATGGAAGAGCAAGGACAGTGAGGCTACAAGAATACAATAGGCTCATATTTATTTACTGCTTAGTGGCAGCCAGGGAGACCCCCACCCCCACCCCCTCCCTCTCCAATAGCTGATAGCACTTTTACAGTAATAGACCTCCAATAAAGACCTCAGAGGGCAAGTGGAGGCTAGACTCGCTGACTGGGTAACTGTAGACGTCATTCCGACATTAGGACAACTTTTAATAGATGACGTGATTTTTCTCTGCCAATTATTAGAAATGACCAACAACACATTTAAAACTGAACATGTTTTCTCTGCATACAATCGCTTGGGCTCGGTGTTGCGTTTGATTCAATGACAACAAGTTGAAAACATAAAGAAGAGAGGAGAGGAGAGGAGAGTAGTTCATGCACAAACACAGACTGCATTAAAATGGTCATTTGGTGTCTTTTCCACACTGAAAACAATTCTCACTGCAGTGCATTAAATGATTACATAACTGGTCTACTACTCGATTAATAAATGAGCAATTCAGTTATTTAGTTTGAACAAAAAACAAACAGATCTTATAAGTCTGGATGCAGGAAAATCATCATCAAATCCTTCATCTTTGAGCCTCATTAAAGTGGTTGTTCGGTTTTATTTACATTAATTTAGTCCGGAAAAAATGGCATCTAAACTCCAACAAAATGTTCATTTAATGGACAAATGTGTATCTGTGTCCAATCTAGACAACAGAAGTACTAAGAGTGGGAGATTGTCAGTTGTACGATTTGTTTTTTTGCCCCCTTTAAGAAACTTTCACTTTTTGTGCATAAAATCTAAAACCAAGAGAAAATACATTTCCTGCCTCTTTAGAGTTCACCATTTAATTTTTTTTAGAATTGATGATTCAGAGGCAGAGATTTGTGTTTAACTGATTAATGCATGCTGCATTATAAGGAGATGGGATGAAGCTGTTGGGCGTTGTGTGCAATGCTTTAAACATCCAGTGGAGGGCTCCCTCTGTTATACTGGCTGCTCACGTAGGACAGAGTGCAGAAGCCATCTGCTTAACACTGTAAAGCAGAACTTGTGAATGAATTTGATCATTTCATATATTGTGTAATGACAGACAGGCTACAATACTCCTCAATCTCCTTATTAGCAACAGTACAGCCGTGAGAAAGGTCAGAGCCAGAGTTTAAATCATGCTGATCAGTTGTTGTTGTTTTTTACACACAGCCCGACAGAGACCTGACCATCATTCACATGTTCATTCCCTTCATGTCTTAATCGGACTGAAAAATGCCTTTGAAATCGACCAAATCAGCACCGACTAAATGACCTACATGCCTCGAGCCTCAGAGAATTAATTTCCAGAGAGGCATTATGAGAGCGTGATTTATTGGTCGCCTTGATGCCTGGTTGGTGTAATTGTGAGAGCAGGGCTGAAGTTGAGTGGCTTTGATGCCCCTCCACCAATCCGTGAGTTTCAGAGATTAAGTCAGACACTGGATTAAAACCTCAAAATAGAGAAATCCTTTTTAGATGAGCAGATTGATTAAAAAGAGGAAAAGATGAGTGTGGTGGAACTGAGCTGCTAGTATTCTCACCTGGGAGTTCACAAGTCCACCGGGAGCTGAATAAAAACTAACACATTGTTCAAGAGTCATCTGAACAAATGTTGAAATGTGCTATTTGTCAAACTTGCGCAATAAATTGCATGAGAAGTTATCAGTGTTACATCTACCCGGTAAATATGAAGCTACTTAGCTTAGCTTAGCATGAAGGTTTAAAGTAGCGCTATGAAGTAGGTTTATGAAAGCCAACTACCAGCTCCTTTACATTTAACTTTCAATAACTTGTGTTTAAAGACACGTTCATGTATTAATAATGAAGACACTATAGATGATGGAAAATTGTTTGACTAATCACAAAGTCAGGAAGTTCGCAGACCGTTGATGCAAATTTTACATGGTGGCTGAAACTGGTATTGCAGCATCACATGATACTTTTTTTTCCAGAAGCTCACATTGGGAAAGAGATGCATTTAAATCAGGTACATCAACTTCCCAATACGAACACTTTTTAAAATCATTAGGTCCTCAAATTAAAAACATGCAATTAAAGCCAAATTCAGAGATATTACGTCGACATTATGAACGCAGATCAGAGCCACGGGACTGCCGCTCCAAGTGAGCTTGCTCTATGGGCTTTTTGTCAACAGCTAACATTATCATTTTTCTACTTCCTTGCCAACATTACTGTTACCTGGGAATTTTCATCTTTGGCTATAATATCATGTAACACTGGATGAAATATTGCTGCTCAAATTATGTAGTTCAAAAAAAGGTGCAAGACCAGTTTTTTTGCATCTACTTGAAGTTTGGTTAGCTTTTTTATTTACATACAGAGAGCGGGGGGGGGTAGAGATAAATGTGCAAGTGATAACAGAAGACACTTATTCACAAACCGTTCCCTTGATTGACAAGAGACACCAGGAATCATAAAGAGAAACCAAATTCTCAATGAAGGTCATTTGAAGTTGTATCCATAAGCATGCAAAAAAGCTGTACTTCTGCTTTAGTACGATTCAGTTTCAGACAACCTACAAGCTTCATTCCTTTGAACTATGTTCTACTTTAAAGAAGTGATAGTTTGGTGAAGATTTTTAAGAGAGCAACAGGTTTGTGTTTTCTTCTGTTTACACATGTGTCCTGCTGCTAACAGACAAAGCATGATGCATGGTATAGTCATCTTTTGAGAAGCCTATTTGATTGTGGGAAGCAGGTGTATGTTGGTGTTGCCTTTCAGTCAAAATGTAGTCATCCACTCACTTCCCCCCCGGACCCCAGGTTCCCTTTGCGTTTCCCAGCAGAGCTCGGCCCTCCCTCCCTCCCGCACACTGCAGAGAGAATATACTGAAAACGCCACATTAAGCTGCATTTGTACGAGATGTGTTGCACTTCCACGGCTCATTTGGACTTTTCTTATTCAGCTGCTCTTTTCTTTTCCTGCATCCCTCCTTCTCCACAGCTCCCCTCTCTCCTTCCAGACCTTAGCTCTCTTCCTTCCTGCCCTCTCACAGCTTCCTGCTCCGGCTCTTATCACTCCAGAAAACGTGACACACTCTCAGCCCAGTCAAACCAACACTAACCTCTGTAGTCCCCCTTTTTCCTTGGCCATCGCTTCCTTAAATGGAAGTATTACGCCACCATACTGGGGTGTATGAGCCTGCAGGGGGGATATCACGGATGCCCTGTCACCCACCTGGGCCAAATCTGTTAATGGACTTATTTATTATAAACAATATAGCCACTACTTCACAGCCTACAGAGGAACAATAAAGCTGAAGTGGCCAGGCGTGTTTTTATTTATGTATTTATTTATCTGAGAGGAAACAAGGGGCACATTGGGACATTATCAACTCATTCTCCTCTGAGGGGTTTTCCTCCGGGTGGAGGAAATCGCCCCTGCTTTGATTTACTCAGTAAATCTGTGTCTTACATTACAGCGGCGGGCGATGGAGGAGGCAGATTGTTCGAGCAGGTTATTTTCCTATAAGCATTTTAAAGGAGGAACAAGAATTTGTATTTGTTTTCTGCTCTCAGTATAAAAGATACAAATGATGATTTTACAACCTTAAAGTGCAAAATTTAGCTTTGACGCTTCTCTTTTTGTGCTGATAAAACATACAAGACTCTTCATGCAGTGCTGTTACTTATCTTAATGCTTTTTCGATATGCGTTGTTTGCTTTGGAGGAAGATCAGGCCAGCAGGTCACCTTTGCTAGAGTCTTTATGATTGCTTATAGCTAAATGTTTTGCTAAGCTAAAGCCTATACATTTCCTTAAATGATCAACGGGTTACCCCATGCACAGCCTATCTCTGTTTTCAAGTGCTGCTCGGTTGCAAAAATAAATTAATAAACTGAAAACTACTTTACTGTGACTTTATTTATCGCCTTTAGCCTGTAGCTTCCTCAGGTTCACCCAGCCTATAAACTAAGTTATCCAACTCGTCTACCTCAAGACAACAAAACAAAAAACAGCACAACAAAAAACTCTTCTACCGATGAATGTCTTCTCTAGATTGATGCACTTTCTCGATCTGTCACCTAAGATTTTAAAAATGTTCTCCGCAGCCCCTTAAGAAACATTACGAGCATGCCTTTTAAGCTGTATTTTATTCTTGTTGCCATACACAGATCTGCTGAGGCATGATAGAGCCCGTGTTATTACAAGGCTGCAAGGCCATCTGATAAAGCCCCACGCCTCACAGGCTGCAGCGATAACACATGTTATGGATGGTATAAAGCCAACAAAATTTGGAACCTGCCGCTGCACAGAATGCAACAATTACTGCAGAGTTCAAAGTCTACACCACGGGCATTGATCAGAATATGTGGATGCCATTTTTCAGCTGCGGATTGCGTCCTCTTGGGTCTCCATTGTTTCACACACTGCAGCATGTCAGCGTAGGTAGTTGCAGGCTTTTGTCTGGATGCAGTTAGTGACGATATCAGGAGGGACTTTCCCCCCTAGTTTCCTGATATAAGCTTTTTCCCATGTTATCACAGAGGAATATTCACAGCAGATATGTTGATCAGTTGACATTGATCGCTTAAACATGAATGGAAGGGGGGCCATGGGTCATCTTTAATTAACTGTATATATGTTGTATCTTTTATGCCAATTAAGCATGAGAAAACTACACGCTAACATGGAACAGACAAACATTTTGGGGGACATGATTGTAGTTTCTTCATGAGGGTAACTTTGATACCATTGTCATGTGTGTGTGAGTCTTGAGGCACTAGTTTTTAAACCCTAGCTTAGCCTAAATACTGATAGCGGAGGGAAACACCTAGCTTGACTCTACTGCAGGTAAAAGTACACTTCACTGCTTGTACCTACACTGTGTGAGCTACCTGACAATATTACATGGAATGGAAAAGCAAATAACTTAGCATGCTAGCACAAGCTAAGCGCCGCCGTTTGGCACCTGCCTGTCCAACAGAAAGCAGGCAAACTCAAGGTTCACCCTCGTTTTGAAACAAGCTTTATCGGCTTGTTGTTTCGCCTCACTATGATTATATTTTATACTCTTTGCGGCCATGTCTGCAGCCACAAGATTTGCCCTAAACTCGCCTGAGCGCTGTCATTGGCTGAGGGAAACAAACCAGCTCCTCGCCCTGGAACATCCCACATTAACTAAAACATCAAATCCAGTCAGAAGGTCAGGTTCTCTGCAGACACAGTCACCACCAGACATGTATGAAGGCCCATAAGGGATTATAGAGAGTCATTACTTTTACTACTATCTACTTATATTATATCTATTTATTACTATCTGTAAGATGACCTTAAACCTTATTGTTTCCTGTTTGTTTAATCAGTACAAACATTGTAGAACAAAAACAGCAATTTGTGTTTTAAAGCCAATCGGCTGTTAGCTGAAAAGCTAAGTTTCCAAAGTAGATATGAAAAGGTAATCTCTCTTTTGATTCAGATTCTTTTCAACCTTTATTGATTTTTTTTTTTTTTTGACACATGCAGAGTGAAAAAGAAGACTCTTGGATGTCAGCTGAAGATTCCTGATCAAGTTGATATTGCGAGTAAGATGAGCAATTTAGCATTAATCTGTCACATAATGGACCAATGCTGACCGTCCTTATCTCAAGTTCAGTTTCTTCTGCACTGGTTTGGCAGATATTTGACCACTTGTTCAGCAGGTTAATACGACCTGCATTAACGTTTAAGACTTAAAGTGGACAGGACAGTCATAGTGAAGGTTGCCAAACTGAGTCCTGCATAAAAAACAAAAGTCAACAATGACCTTTTCTGAAAATGACACTGACGAAGCACATATGCATTCACAATTTATGAAGCATTGTCACTTGCATAGGGGGATTTCCCTTAGCTTTGTAACAGAACTGATGTATATAATGTCACCTTTTGAATGCCTTACTTGTATGGTGTATTAATCTTGTCTGACAAAATGATTGTTCTTTACCAGGTCAATTTAAAAGATGTATTTTGGGGCTTTTTATGCCTTTTTATAGATTTTACATATGAGGACATTTTGTTGCTACTGGTCGAGGGGCTGTTTCTGGAAATCCTTCAGTGGGTCATATAAGAGGATAAATATGGTCATATTGGTTGGAGGAGTTGTTGACAAGTTACAGAGCCAGGTGAACTATTTCCCCTTCATGCTAAGCTAAGCTAATGAGGTGCTGTCTGTAGCAATTCATATTAATCATGCAGACATGACAGAGGAATCACAGCTTGAAAATCACAATTTACTCAACGGTGTGTGTGAACTGCATGGCCTACCTTTCAGCCGAGGCTGCAGGGCGGGCTTTGGTGTAGCAGGTAGGCAGCGAGATATTGATGATCCATTGTGTGTAAATGAACCGAGGAGATAATCTGCATCAGGTGAACTCAGACTCCGGGAGGTTTAGTCAAACACAGGAACTCCTTGAAGTGTAAGATAGGCCAGATATGTGAGATAATGTATTGATGAACTGCTCTCGTGGCGTACATTTTGAAGGGTTAAATAAAGGTTTAAATTAATTAATGAACTCTTCACTGTGATATAACTTAACTGTTGCAAATTCAGTCAGAAGGTTTCGTCTTAACACAGTATTTTTGGAACATGTTAACATCACTTTGCTCACTTTGCTCTCAGAAAGGAAGAGGGGGGAAAAAAAGGTGTAAGCTTAATTTTCACACCCGAGATCTGGTACCTTTGCTGTTTAGTTGACACCAGCTCCTCTCGCTAATGACTTTAGACATTACCTGAACGGGAGCCTTGAGAAAGTGGGGGGAAGCTTTAAGAAACAATTTGACAGAAAAATACGTTTGAATCCTATTAAAGGTGGGTCGGCTCTTCCTATCAGCGCTGCTCGTTTCTACACAGCGTTGGTGTAAAGGGAACAACGTAGGAGAGGAAGCACTCACACACACAGTGCATTTCCTCCATAAAACCACAGCTGTGTGAAAACAACATGCAGTGCATTCCTCGGCCATTTCTCTCACTTAAGCACAATGAAGGACAAAGGGGTCAGCCAACAGAGCATTTTAGCCGCTATTCTAATTGCACCAGAGCTGAATTAAGACTACCATTTGTGATTGTAAAACGCATGCAGCTACCTTTACATCATCAACAGGTAGTGTAAAGATCAGAGCTGATACGGGGAGACAGTTTTAAGGAGTTTTAACCGCAGTCTGTAAAAAGAGAAGTTGTCATGCGTGTGAGGAAGTTCCAGCCATGAGTTTTCGAGTATTTGTTCTGTAATCTCCAGAAATGACTTTGCATAAAATCTAAAGCCGGAAAAAAAAAAAAAACTATAAAAGTCCCAACTTTTACCGGCGTCTGATGATCAACTCTCAGGATGAACTTCAGAATCCAGAAGCCAGTCTCTTATCATATGTCTATGCAGCTCCCTTGTTTGCATCTATTGATTCAGATGCCACTGATCACACACGCGTGTATTGATTGACTTTGGGTCAGCCTGGGTGGACGTGGCGCCCTGTTAGCACCCTCGGGGGTATCTGCGTTTTGTTCTGCTGTGTCGCTTTAGCGCCTCAACAAGGCAAAGGCCACACATGAAAGGATTCAGGGTGTTTGACTGTGTGAGGGATCAATTCATACTCTGATTGTCATATACAAAGGCCTCTCTGTAACTCCCCCCATCTCCAAAAAAAAAAAACCCAACACGTCTGGAAAGTTGGATCAGTAATTAACTCATCAGCTTTCACCAAGAAGGTGTCAAACAGTGACTTCTGAAGTCGAGATATTGTCCGGTTACTTGGAATGAAATCCCCTCAACCCGTCTCTCCGATACAGATTAGATGAATTGAGGGACTCCTTTGGGCGGAGAGGTCAAATGCAGGTCAAGTTTTGAGAGCAGTATTTATGTGGCTGGTGGCTGTCAGGAAAACAATAATGCAGCTCGGAGATAATCTGCAACTTGTTTTCTCACCTAAACATAGGAAGCAATTTTGTTATATTGTTATTCAAAGCCTATAAGTGAAGACGTGGAAGACGAGAAAAATGACTTAGCTCAAAGTTTTGTGTGATGGTTATTGTCTTGGAGAATAATTCCTTAATTTTGATGGAAACGTGTATTTAAAAAGTGCATAATTGTTCTGCTGATTTCTCAGGGCTTTCAGCATCCATCAGCATTTTAGTCTCCATTTTGAAGGAAATAAAAAAGTTATTTCTGGCACAAGCTCATGTGTCAAGGCCGAAAAGAAAAGACAAACCCAAAATAGACAGAGTCTTATCAGTTTGGGAATGGTCTTAGCACCAGTAGGAACAATGCCGCGGCGAGATGGGAGCCGACGCTGACCCTAATAATGCAACCGCTCTGTCAAGGAACCTGGAGAACAGGAAGCCCAGTGTACCTCTGTCTTCATGGATAAAGTCATAAAAATGATAAACACAGGTCTCAATTAGCTCCTGTCAGGGACAATGCGCTGGTGGCCGGCGGGGAGGATTCGGGTCGGGTCAGTTAAAGTGAAGACATGAAAGAGTCTGTGCTCCCGTGTGGCTGACCTCCCTGTTCATTTCAATGAGGAAACCTATTTACCCTTTCCCTGCTCACTAATGGTGATTCATCAGTCGATCAAGACGTGCTATTAATAGATTCGTCTTTAACTCCCTGTGGTGTTGCTAGAAGTGGGAACAGAGTAATAAATGAGTGAAAGTCCCCCTGAGAGAAAGGTCGTGGTTAAGTGATTGTGCACGCTCAAGTCAAAGGTCAGTTCTGGTTTATGATTGCTTGGATTTTAAAATGTTGTCTATTGTTTCCATCAGTCATCATAATATTCTATAAACCTGATCAGTTGTTGAGAAGAGGTGGGATATTATAAATCCAAAGAAGTGAATTTAAAGAGGAATGGGATAAGTTAATACTGAAGGACACTTTACATAGCAGCCCTTGCCATTTGAGAAGACTAAACAAGCTCAAGTCCAAGTCCATTTATGTCTCTTATCTTTACAGAAAACAGCTTCATGATTTTTTGATTTACAGTTTATTTGATAGTGACAGATACTATATCGAGACAAACCTTAAAACAGCAATCCAATGCGAGCATCATTGTGTTTATAGAGGATGCCAATTTGCAACACCTGTCCCTAGAGGGGCTTTTGCATAAATAAAAGATTTGAGTTAACTTTGTGTAACTAGAACCGAGACGAAAAGCTAAGCAGGCGAAGTACAGAGGCAACAACATTTTTAGAAACTTATAGCAAGGCCTGATATTTACCAAGATATGTCACACGGTTTAAGGTTTTAAAAAAAAAAAAAACAGTTTAAAAGCAGTTTATGGCGGGCACGGCCAGGCTAGCTCGTCCCCTAATGGCTAGCTTTGGCTTCAAATGTGTTTCCAACCTGTCGGAAATGCTTATGTGATGCTAACATTTCCCCAGACTTCAACGACGACTCCTGAGCACACTGTCATGGAAGATAGAAATCACATAAAGTTCATCGATTTTGTGGTAAGATAAAAACATTTAACAGTTTTTGTATTTTCTTATAAATCATGATTTATATCAAACATGTTGACAGACACAAGGCTAGTTCAGAGATCCAAACTTTATGTAGTCAGTCTTTAAAAAAATATAATTTATCTCAAGCTTCCTTTTTTTAACCACTTTTTTTTTCTCAGCTTATACATTTACCTCTTCAATGTTTGATTCTGGACTCATAGCTTTGCACAGTACCCTTGACATTATATATTTGTATTGCTGTATCCTCCAAGTGGCCTGAGTAAAATTACAGCACTATGGATGTTCTCAGGAAAGAGACTTTGATTATTTTACTTGTTGCTTCCGTTTTATTGTTGGCTGACCCCATAGCAGCGTGCAAGCCCGAGGTCACCACAACTTGTGGTGAAAAGTTTCCAAACATCCTCATGTTAGCATGACTAAAAGCATATTTAAGATTTTTCTTGGATGCGGTCCTTCAGCTTTAGTAAAACAGACGGAGAAAGAGGGCGAGACCAGAAGACAAGACGGATGTGCTCATCTCCAAACGGAGCAGCAGAGACAAACAAGAAGTCGTTTTATCATCAGAGCATCTTCACAGAGGCGGGGGCAGGATGGTGCTGCAGAGGGGTACAGGGTGACGATATCCTAATGTCCTCTTTTCTGGAATGAACTGGCAAACAAAAATTAAACAGGGCCTACTAGATTCCCACCTGATTCCCAGCAGATCCCTGACAGATTAACGCCTCGAGAACAATGAGACGAGAGTGGAGACGGCTTCCTCTGTGTCCCCGCTTGTCTGGGGCAGACAACATCTCCGTGCTACCCTTTCTAGCGAGGGTTGAGGTGTGTGCTCCCGGGCAAGGAAACTTTCCCAGCAATCCCCTGAGGGAGGGGAAAGACTCTACCATCGATACAATACATAAAAACATCTGTCTATGAACCTCAGCGTGAGGCAATGCTTTAGGCAGCGTGATCTTTTTTTTTCTGTTATTTGTCAGAATTTCAAGTCCCCAATTTCCCGTGAACAACGGGAGGCCCGAGGAAAAATCACGACCAAACAAAGAGTCTCACATCCTTTATGTGAGCTTTATTAACCACTTTAGCCTCTGCATGATCTCTCATATCTGCAATCCTCTTTATGGGGTGAGTTTCAGGTTACTGAAGATCCTATATGTCCTCAAAAGGCGTTTGCAGAGTTTGATTGACAGCTGGTGGCAGAAAAAAAAAAAAAAATTCAAACTCCTGAGTGACATGATTAGGGTTGAAACTTGAAATGTTCCAGCTTCAATGAAAAAGGTGTGATTTCTATTTAGAGAATCAATCTCAGAGAAGATGTTTCTTTCCTCATATCTCTGCCGCACACCTGTTAAGTGTTTCCCCTGCTTAACCTCCTCATTCCCGTCCCCTTCCCCCCCATCCTGAAACACCTCCTGCCTCGCAGAGCAGGTGTTGGAGGAAGTCATCGTCTAATCAGACAATCCAAACAATCAGCATCTCTCCACATATAATTACAGACGTCTACAGATGGATTCAACACTGAATGGCTGTAACCTCAAATACACACAACAAAAGCATCATTTAAACATTTCTTTATATAAAGTAATGAATGTTTCTCTGACTCCAGTTTTTACCTCTAACCACACCAGCCTCTTTTGTGATTCAGAGGCTAAATTGGGAAAAAAAAAAAACTCACAAGAGTAATGAGAGCCACTGTTTTAAATTTAAACACTGATACGTCTTCAGGTGTTTCTTTATCCCGGTTTCCACCAAGGGGTTCGGTTCAGTTCAGTTTGGTAAACCCTGATCTTGCATCGTTTCCACAGCAAACAGTACCATGACTTCGTAAGTGGGGTGTAAGCCGGATGGTGGTTCATAATAGCGTGACATCATAGCAGCGCCACACAGTGTAGCCCGCCATTAAATTAACTGAAAAGAAGAAGGTCAACAATGGAGGACGTCCAGCAGAGGTCCATACCTAGCTGTGTCAACTTATCGCTGTTATTTGACAAGTCAACAGCTTGGGATAAATTGGCCAGAAAATCAATAAATGGAGGTTTTCTATCAATGTCCAGAAGAGCCAAGAGCCAAGAGCCAAGAGCCGAGAGCCGAGAGCCGAGAGCCGAGAGCCGAGAGCCGAGAGCCAAGAGCCAAGAGCCAAGAGCCGAGGTATTTTTGTGGGAGTCGAGTCCAATTAATCAAAAAATATAAAATGATTTTACAAACATTTCACTTTTTAGATTTTTTATTTATTATTTTTTGTTTCCTTTAAAGGCTTTAATATGTGATTTTTTTCATCCAGCAGATGTCGCCCTTGAGCACCAGCATGAAACCAAAAACGACTTGCGCTGCATTGTTGTGTTAGCATGCTAATGCTAGCGATCTTTATTATGCTCGTATCTTCACACTGCATGTAAATTTACCCGAAATGAGCGTGATCTAGAAACACAGTTAAGCAGTGAGTACAGTATGTTATTCTTCTTTTCTCTAGTCCCTCAATTAAACAACTTTTATACACAAGGGGAGGAGTCAGCCGGCCGTCCCAACAATGTAAACAAACTGAAGATATGACTCAGAAAACTCGAAAAACATCACAGACAGTGGGACTCGGGTGTTACACCCATTGTAGACAGTCAAGACTCACAGAGTTATTTTCAGAGGATATTCTTGATTTCTATTATATTAAAGTGTGAAAAATCGCATTTAAAGCCTTTAAAGGAGAGACAGGACAGTGGATAGAGAGAGAGTGGGGAATGACATGCGGGAAAGGAGCCACAGGCTGGATTCAAACCTGGACCATCCGCTTGGAGGACTACAGCCTCCATAGATGGGTCGCGTGCACTTACCACTGCGCCACCAGCGCCTCATATTTGGCTTTTTAAAGCAGGCTTTCTAGCACAACAATCTCCACTTCTTCCCCAATAGAGCACCAACCGACCATAGATCAATAAAAAAAGTAAATCAATCATTATTTGTACAGCGCTGACAATTCATAATCACATTTTTCCAAACTGCTCCCCTGAAATTTAGATTTTGCAGTTTTCAGACTGCTTGATTTGAATTTCCAATATTTGAAGTGTTTCATTTAACATTGTCTCAAAAAAACTGTGAAGAAACAGCAATTTGATTCCACTGTAGATTTTAATGAGTGAAAATCAAAGCAAACCAATTGTCGGTAAATTCCATTAGTTAATCCATCATTTTGAAAGGAGTGCAAATTTAAGCGTGAGGCAGAATACCCAAACATTTGGTGCTTATTTGTCGAGTATTGTTTAAACTAAAAGCACTTTTCCTTTCAGTGGGTTTGTCCATCTCAGGCCGGAGCAGTTTGAGCGGCTCGGGGGATCGCTGCAGAGTGCTAACACATATATACCTTCCGTCCCTGTGATTTAAACTAACACCAGTGCCTCACAGCGCGGCACAAAGGAGCCAGCAAACACATTGTGCAATTCCCAAGAAATTTCTACAGCGAGACTGGCGACCAGCAGCTCCACCACGATTCTGAAGGCGGACAGTTTGTGCTGCTACGCCAAGGACAGGAAGTGCTTGCAGAGGGACAGGAAGTGCTCACCGCTGCAGTAGCCGAGGCTGGAACTGAGATAATGCCATTGTGTAAGCAAGCCAAGTGACCTCTCCCTGAGCGCGGAGTCCAGAGGCTGGCGTCGAGAGCCCTGGCCCCCACCCAGCTCCAGACTCCCCAGGCACGGGGTGGAGGGACGGGGGGGGGGGGAGGTTTAGAGGGGGGAGGAGGAGGGGGGGTATAAGGCATGTCACCTCCCCTCCACTCCTCTGGGTTGACTCTGAACCTCACCTTGTAGAGGAAATGTGGCTACGACTCCAGACTTTATGACTTCTCCCATCAAAGGCCAGGATTTTTCACTCCCACACGGCGAGAGAGCGATGAGGACGGGGCACACTCATACCCACGCCCATGTTAACGCACTAAACACACACACAGACTCTCTCTTTCTCCTCTCTCTCTTAAGGGGGGGGGGGGGGGGGGGACCTTATCAGCTCATCAGCGGTAAAATAGACGATGACAGTATTATAGTCCAAATCCTGTCCCTCCATCCAAATCACCCTCCAACTGACCCCCACGGAGGGTCACCCAGCCTGCTCTGGAGTCCCGCTGGGGACTGTGCGAGGCCACCGAAAGGTTGCATAAGCATCCCTCATATTTCTGTCAGCTCCTTTTGACGTGTCAGGAGCACAGTAACCCACAAACCAGAGATGAGAACAGTGCGAGAAAAGACGGAGCTGACAAGTTGAGGTCTGCCGGCTCTGATAAGGACCCCCGCAGCCGCTTGTTGATGTTTGGATTTCTGGGCCACACACACAAGGGGCTTCATTCTCTGCTATGTAAACACTCCAAATCTGGGTATTTGAGGTACAACAGGTTGCTTTAACCTTTTTTCACCCCTTTATCACAGTCCTCGTCCAGCACAGCTGCTCTGAAAAACAAGGACACACATTCTCACACATTTCTATGACTTTTTAAATTAGTATTTATATTTTATATATATTTATAGCTGCATGTTGTAAAGTCTCAAAAAAATGATATTTTTGGATGTGTTTCAGTTTTATCTCCACTTATCAAACCCAGAAAAAAATTATAGAGCACACAATGAAATCAGTGAGCATCTAATGAGGTAAAAATAATTGCATATAATTCAGATATTTTGGGTGAACTCCACTTCTAAAGTTTTGTGTGAGCTGTTGAAAGACGTATAATAGCTGAGAATTAGATCAAGCATAAAAATAATATACAGTCTTTCAAATGTGCTGTTGTATTTTTAGTCTTAGGAGACTTGGCTTTGTTCCCACTATGTCCCTGTGTCACTTCTCTTAAAGTAAGGTAGAGATGTTCTGTTCTCTGGATAAATGTGAATCCGAAAAATGCTTGAGGCCTTCAGCTTAATCCATCAGCTGTTTGTTTTGGGTCATTAATCCCAGACAGACGTCTAGTAAGCTACAGAAACAGTTTTGACATTTGAGCGTCCCAACCTGAGACACCAGTATCACCACGTTTCACAAGTTTTCTTGCGTGGAGGACCTTCCTCGGTTTACAGGTACGTGATGGGTGTTTATTTAATCCCTCCGCAGTCTTATTGATTTCATTTCTAGGGGCATTGAAGTGATTAATTAACGCCTTTTATCGAGGCTGCAATCAAAGAAAGTCTCCATCGAGACGGCCGTGCGTAAAAGTTGCGAATGAGGGAGCCATTAACTCCACGCGTAAACCTGATACTCAGGATTTAACACGGTTAACTAACCCAATACACACACTGACATGGAGCTTATTGATGTCTGACAATTAGTGCCAGTCTAATACAAGAGTGAGAATTAAAACTTGCAGTCCAAATAAACGTAATTGTTGGAGTTCAGCCTTTTTCGCTCCAAATGTTCGTAAACATTTACACATTTGGAGCAACAAAAACAGAACTTATTAAAAAAATAAAACATAAATAAGAGTTAATATCTCAATTTCTGTTATGAGATTAGAAAATAAATTTTTATCCCATTTTTTTTTGCGTCTAGGCATAATTTCACATGACTGACTATGTGTACTCTCACTGCGTCTGTCCTCAAAGGGTCTCAGCTCTTCACACAAGGCTCGGAGGCGGAGTACTCGAAACTTTTTTACACCTTTGCAGCAGACCTAGTGGGCACTCCCCCCACATGGCGATTGGCTGCCTGTGAGTTTATAGCTCACGAGCCTTCACATCTGCTGCTGAGTAGTCGGTATCGCTCTGTCCACGCGCCTCTTGGAAGCTGCAAATGTGACTTATAACTCTCAATTTCAGATTGAAAGCCAATCACCTTGTTGAGTTTCTTCTTCGTCCATCTGCATGCTGTTCTCAGTGGTGTGCTGACGCCTCGCGAGCTGTCTCTCCAAACCTCCCATCTTGACAGAGATGAGTAGTCCCGATGCGGGTTACGCCAGTGACGATCAGACCCAGGCAAGGTGTACGATGTCAGTCATGATGCCTGGAATGGGACACTGCCAGTGGGCCGACCCTCTCAGTCCTCTCGGGGACAACAAAGTGAAGAACGAGCCGTGCGCCTCCGCAGGGAGCTCCGGGAGCCAGAACCGCGGGAAGAGCGAGCCGCGGATCCGGCGGCCCATGAACGCGTTTATGGTCTGGGCGAAGGATGAGCGCAAGAGGCTGGCGCAGCAAAACCCGGACCTGCACAACGCGGAGCTCAGCAAAATGTTGGGTAAGTTGTTAAATACTCGGATGTGATGTTGCATCTAAACAAGACTTTTTAAATTTGGACATTGCCTTATTATTTCTTTTCAGAATTTCCAAATGATTATTCACTCTTTTATTTTGTTTTCATGCTTTCAGTTGATTTAAAAAGCCAAATTCTCATCCGTTTATTTTTTTGAGAGTTGGTGATGTTACAATGTTATAAAAAGCTACTGAGTCTGAGTGTAACTTACACATGTAACCTCAAAAAAAAAAAACTGTCCCTGCCCCCTAAAATGGCAACAAGCTATTTTTATGAGCATGTTCACACTGTGTTCACTATCTGCTGACGTTTCACCGATATTCACTTTTCCTCTTGACCTGCAGGGAAATCATGGAAATCCCTTCCTGTCACGGAGAAGCAGCCTTTTGTGGAAGAGGCCGAGCGGCTGCGGGTCCAGCACATGCAGGATCACCCTAACTACAAGTACCGGCCCCGGCGGAGGAAGCAGGTGAAGAGGATCAAGCGGCTGGACTCTGGGTTTCTTGTCCACGGCGTGTCTGATCACCAGGGCCCGGCGATGGACAGCATGACTCTTGGCTACCACGAGCACGGCTTCCAGCTTCCTCAGCAGCCGCTCGGTCACTACAGAGACGTTCAGGCTCTCGGGGGCCCGTCGTATGAGAGCTACAGCCTCCCCACACCGGACACCTCCCCTCTGGACGCTGTGGAGTCAGACTCCATGTTCTTCCCTCCACACTCACAGGAGGACTGCCACATGATGTATACCTACCACTCCCAGGCTGCTGAGTACCAGCCCCAGGACCCTGTCTCCAACCACAACCCCATCCTGCACCGACACCAAGCGTCTGCTGCAGAGCCTGCCACCCTCCCCCCTTCATACATGGGACACCCCAACCCTCTGGCCATGTACTACACCCAGCACTGCAGCCCCAGCCACCCAAAGAGGCATCCCGGTGGGGCAGGACAGCTCTCCCCACCTCCTGACTCCCACCCTCACCCTGCAGACAGCGTGGAGCACATGCACCACTCCGAGCTGCTAGCCGAGGTGGATCGCAGCGAGTTTGAGCAGTATTTGAGCTCCTCCTCAGCGCGTGCGGACATGACGGGCCTGTCGTACGTGCCACACGAGGCCGGCATGCAGGGACCCGAGAGCCTCATATCATCGGTGCTGTCAGACGCCAGCACAGCTGTGTATTACTGCAGCTACAACAACTCCTAACCTCCTGTTCACCCCGCTGCAAGGACACAGGACCTGACCTCAAATCTTTGAAGCTAAATCTCAACAAAATGTGTTTATTTTTGTATTTTTTTTCCCCCGACTATTAGCTCAGAAGGCATGAGATATAAAAAATAAGACTGTTGTACTGTATGTGTGTCCAAGAAAAGCCATAAAACTTTTTGAACATGAACACTGGGTTCAACCTTTCCTTCCTCTCTTGCAGGGATATGAATTCATATGGTGATAATTAATATTGTACAGACAATATTTTAAAAATTGATGTATATACTGATGTTTTTTTTTTTTTATATTTTTGCACTTTTGAGAAATAAATTGTTGCAAATATTCATCCTGTCTTGTATTTATTATTACATCATCTTTCTTTACTTTCCAAATGTAAAGCTCTTCTTCCTCAATATTTGGGCAGTGAGCTTAAAAAGAGACAAAAAAGGGAAAATGACAAAAGAACAATTTCACCTTTTAGATGTCTTTCATGTGTTGTAGGATGACCGTTTATTAACTGTTGCTTCTACAAGCCTCCATCGCTGTTGGTTTTTCCTACATCCACACACAGAGCTGAATGAGCTCCCAGCAGCACCCATTGCTCACCTGGAAGCAGGGCAGCGACCCGGCTTCCTGGCCCGGACGGAGCGAAGGTAGTCTCAGTGTTGCGTTACACATGGCGCCTTGTTTTTCACAGCATGGGAGCGCGGTTTATGCTCCAGACATCCTGCCTGTAAATGATTTAGTCATTTCTGATTAATGTCAGGGGCTGTTAACACTCCCCGTGGCCCACTACGCTTCTGTTTAACAAGAGTGACTCTTTATTTTGTGTAGCTGAATATGAGGCATGTTTCAGTATCCATCCTCCTGCTATGTGATAATAACACAGCAGTGACACCAGGTTTTATTTTAGTGCGTATACTGAAATACCCTGAGATATATTTAAACGCTCACACCACTGTGTTGCTTCATCATATTTTAAATATCAGGTAAAAGTGTTTCGGCGATCAAATCAAACCTCGGGGACAATCCTGGGTATTTATAGCTGAGAAGAGTCATGCTTTATAAATAGAGATTTTCCTGATTTCCAAAGGAAGAGGCTCTTCTCTGAGGGGTCAATCACCCTGACCTCATGCTCCATTTTTAGCACCTCAGAGGAAACATGGTCCAGAGGTTTACATGTTGATGCACTTTGTTCATGCACAATGTTTCTAAACATTACTAACATAGGAGAAGAAGTGTGTCGATATTGTTCAAGAAATTATTCAAGAGGGATTCAAATCTGTACAAATGAAAAGCACTCCTTATTCAAGTAGCTACAGAACTTTGACATGAACACACTGTCTGACATGTGTAAGTTGTTGTTACATCGTCTTCCTTCCCTCGCAGCTAAACCTCGACTTCTTCCCCCCTCGGGCCGTGCAGAGAGAATCTGTTGTAATTGGTGTGAATGTGTTTAAATTCAGTCTGCGGCTGAGTGGCAGGTTTATCCTCCCTGTTGTTCTAGCTAATGGGTGCATAACAACAGGCTCAGGCCTCGATCCCCCCCAGGCTGAAGCCGTGTGGGTGGGGTTCACCTGCGTAGACTTAAGGAGAGGCAGACCCCCCATGTCAGCCGTGATGTTATCAACAGAGGCTAATTGATCGGGGCTAATTGACGAGGAAGAGCATTCTGCATGTTCAGGGTTTATCTGGGAGGTACAGGATAGTGTTGGATAAGAAACACAGCCAAGGTATGTTTGTAATATGAATACGAGTCTCTTACTGACTCTTACTTTGCTTGTTGTCACCTCCACTGAATCACATTTTTTATGGTATAAGAAGAGGGAAAGTAAAATATTTTATTTGGTGACATACTCACATAATCTGTGTCGAGCAATTCACCAATTTTTAAAAAAGAGGAATATTACAGACAACCTTTTCTTGTGAAATTATATCTTAAATGTACTTGTGCCAACTTGGGTTAAATAGTGCATTTAATGGTGTAACATTTTGCGTCTTCTTCAGGGCAATTATGCATGAAAATACAACGTTTCCAAGCTCAAGATATTAAAAATTATGACATTAAGGTTTGTGAACTAATTTACTGAGGAAATGAACAACAGAAGAAATGTAGTCTTATATGTAATATTTTAATAAGTGTAAAACAGCGGCACTAAACATGTTTCCAGGTAGAAAGACAACATTAAGTCAGAGCAGAGAGAGCAGAGTTTAAAGCTCAGGAAATCAGGGCTTTCATGGTGCTCCCATTGCCGCAGTATTCTGTATGTGTGTGGGTGTGTGTGTGGGTGTGTGTGTGTGTGTGTGTGTGTGTGTGTGTGTCCCGGGGCCTCGCTGGCAGCAGTCTGCAGAAAGCCACTCAGAGATTACACCAGGCCGGCCGGCTACATTAACACAGCAGCACTTAATCATGGCACTGCCCTAATCTCATCTCAGGTAGCTGCCTTTCACACACACACACACACACACACACACACACACACACACACACACACACACACACACACACACACACACACACACACACACACACACACACACACACACACACACACACACACACACACACACACAGCAGCTTCACTTTACACACAGAGCTGCTGCAATTTGACTAATTCAACCTCATGTGGAAGCATCAATGTCTGCTTCATGTTAGTGCCTCAGACACAAAGAGTTAGAGGGTTTATTAGTTAAGTTTGAATGTACTGTACGCCCTGAATAAACACTGATAATAGACCCCTCTATGAGCTGGATCCAGGAGCCCTCTATGAGCTGGATCCAGAAGCCCTCTTTTTAATTAAGATGTAATGCCATTCCAGCTTTTCATATCTTAGATAACTGGTGTGTTTCCTTGGTGTGTTTTTGTCAACTTAAAATATTTAAAAAAATATTTAAGGATTTACCAATCTGTATAAGTTAGATAACTGATCAATTAACTGTAAAAAAAAAAAAAGTTAAACGACAGTGTAGATAATGATTTTTTTGCCGCCGTAACCCTAAATAACAAGACCTTTCAGCGAGTCATTCAAGACATTTAGTTGTTATTGATGCGTTATGCGACTATGTCAACACAGCTGGTCTTAAATTACCATGACAACAAAACACACGTGCACAAGAAGCAACGTCCAGATCTGCATCTGTGTTTGCAGAGTGTTCGGTTTCATCACAGTAATGCAAACACACATAAATAAAAAGCGCTCCGTGCAAACCGGGACGGGCTGAAGATTCCCGTGTGCTGTTCCAGAGACAGTCACAGCGAGGGCCCAAACTGATTAAGTCATTGATAGCAGATTGCAAATACAGCATGTGAGACAGCTGCAGGAGAGGGTGTGGCCCCCCGCCTAAAGCAGGGCTGGTTGCTCATAATCCCAGGCATATGCTGTCCCTCTCAGGCTTGCTTTTATGATCTCTGCCTGTCACACCACCGCCCAGTTGTGTTCTCTCTCTCTCTCTCTCTCTCTCTCTCTCTCTCTATATATATCTATATGTATATGATTATAAAGTGGATCCAGTCAATCTTCACTCCATGACCAAATACGTTATATGTCTTCTTATTCCAGCTCTGATTTGATCACACCTGTAGAAAAATAAAGTTGAGAAATCGAACAAGTACTCCCACTTTTTGTGCCAAGATGTCAGCTGCAGCCAAAGAATTCACAGCAATTATTCCCAAATTGTTTTTGAAGTATTTTTAAGCTCAGCTGCAGCGCTACAGAAACAGAAGGTGCAATCTGATTTCACAGCTTTGCATTAATCCTCCTTTTACATTTCTGATTGAACATTTTCCCTCATACAACCTCAACACGGTAGTTGTAGTTGTAGTTGCTCCATCGAGTTGTGCAGGGGGGGGGGGGCATTAAAGTTTATTTTTAAAACACTGTGTCATGCACATGCATGTTCCCCAGCCTAGAAGCACATTAAACACTCATTTGTAAATTAAAAAACTCTGTTTAATAAAAATGTGCAACAAGAAAAATCCCCTCCCAATACAGCTGAAATGTTTCATAATCATCCAAACAAAAGAACTTGCTGGTAATTAGGTTGTTTCCTAAAGGAATGGGGCAGTCTAATCCAAAACATGTATGTATAAAATATTCCCCCCCTCTGAGAATCCTCTAAACCTAATATGTTCTTGATTATGAAATTAAACAGAATGTGACACAAATTACAGAAATATTTGACTTTCAGTGAGGTTGTAGCTGTTTTTAAAAAGAAGTGTAGTTTGGAGATGTACCCAGTTATTTAGTAATATTTATGAACTACTAGAGGTCAAATAGCAGACTTGAAAATTATGTGAATTTGACCCCAAAGGTTTCCTTTATGTGAAAAAATGCAGCCATAAAAATCCCTGATAATATGTAGAGTATGTCCACACAAATGGCCTGTGTTAGAGATATATGATCGGTGATTTGTTCTTGAGATTTCAGGGTGATAATTGAGAATCGATTAAGGTAATGTATAATACAGCTTTTAATTAAACAAAAAAAGATCTTAAAGGGCTTGAGTGTTTAGTTAACATGAAAAAGACAAAGAGAATAAAGACCTGTGTTCTGGTTCCAGAGGATCTTTTTCAAGCTGGCTGGCACATTTGTTTCACAGTCAGGAATTGAGTCAGGGAGCTGAATCAACTCCAGGCCTCTCCTGATCGGCTCAGCACTCTCCGTTCTTTTGTTTGAATCCCCTCGTGGCATCCAGGACAATTTTTAGCTCGTGTCCAGGCGGGTAGTGAGTATAAGATGACTACATCAGCAGTCAGTTTCCTCTCCCCTCTGTTTTTCTTTGGGAGGCTAAAAGGTGTTGGCAGAGTGCGGCCACACTTTGCTCTCTTTAAGTCGTGCATGTGTCCTATATCTCTGACAGAATTCCCTGTTGGCTCTGGTCCTCTCTGCTGAGGAAACCTGTAAGGAAAATGAGCAATGCTGTTGAGTAAAGAACACGGTGCAGTGTGAGTAACACCATTAATGACTAACAACTCCAAGGAAAGCAGAAAAGTAACAGCATGGTTCTCTGACTGACCACATACTTATCCAAAAACCATAACTACAATTCCATGTCATCTATTTGTTTACTTCAGAGAATATTTGGAAACAATGTGAAATAATTCACCTCATTAAAAAATAAAATCTGTCACCTTCTTTCATTATTTACCCACAGAGTTAAAAGAGCCTGTTTTCCAAGGGAGACCTGGCCGAGACAGGCATCAGCAAAATCACAAAGTTACAGACAGAGACCCAAAGAGAGACAAAGTACAATTTACAAAACACTAAACTTTACATCAAATGAGTCAAATCTGGGAGTCAGTAGTTCAAGCAGTCAAAGCGAAAAGCATCAACATCCTGCAGAATTTACTTCCCGGTCTTTCATTTTAGATCTAAAACATTTAAGGACACCAGCTCCTTGTGAGCTTTATAGCCTATGGACAGAACAAGCGTAACACTGCATGCGGCACAACAATTGTTTGATCTCCATTATTTTGGTTTTAATGATCTTGTAAAGACAAAATCATCACTGACATCTAAACTCGATTCATTCTCCGGCCCTAACGATATCAGTCCTCTGAGGCTCAGCTGAGGAGCAGTCCACAAGATAAATGTGGACTATTGTCTGTTGGTGTTTTTTCACTCTGTGGATCGTTGAATCTTCCACGGAGCACCTGTCACCACTTCCTCGTTCCGATGACTCCTGTTTGCTCGATCCATGAAAGATTGGCTGGGAACATCCTCTATTCCAGAGGAAACCATGCTCTGTGAAATTCACACCACTCGCACCATTTTGGGATTCACCGGACGGACTTCCTAAAGAATAAAAATACATAAAAATATGGTCTAAAAAAAGACGGGAGAGGGCAGAGTGTCATGACCCGGGTCAACTACCCTTTGTTGTCCCTTTGTATTCGTCTGTGTGAACAAGTCTTTGTTTGAGAGAGAGCAGCTGAAACATTTATCTCTTCTCTTCTTTGGACATCAAAATTCAGCAAATAATTATTTTAATACAATGTAAAACTTCCAATAATAGCTCAGGCTTTTATTTACATCTGTCTATTAAATGAACCTCCCTTTATTAGGGACAGGCGTCAAAACGAGTCGAGCCTTTAATCATTTTCAAACAAAACTCGAGCACAGCAAAGATGGGAAAAACTGTAGATTTACACCAGAAACACAAATTTAAAAATCAAGACACTGATAACAAAATGATTAATAATTTGATGTTATGTGGTTCGACAGCTCATCCATATCAACCTGCAGCACCGTGGGGGAGAGAACGAGGCACCCTTGATTCTATATTTATGATCCGCACACTAATCAACGCTTAATTATAAGTCCCAAGATGGCTCCACAGATTGTCGCCACATTACTGAGCTCTCTTAAATACTGTAATTACCTCATGTAAATTAACCCATGATTCTATTATCATGTTTATTTCAGTATTTTTGCACGACTCACCATGTCACTATTGTCTCATTTAGCTTTACACATATTAGTCTTTGCTTATTTTGAGCTCAGTGTTGATGTTTAATGTTATACTTTTGTACATAGAGAGCACAGATCACAGACTTCCTTGTGTGTGTGTAAGAATACCTGTCCAGTAAAGCTGACTCTGATAAGCCTTCATCGAGGCCTCTAATTGAGTAATGTGCAGCAACACCAGGCTGGTTGGGACGGGCTTTTATTTTGAAATTTTACGGTTTAAATGAAATATCACAACTTTTGTTTCAGCTGGTGTTCTGATATATGATTTCAAGTGTTCTCTGATTTAATGTTCAATTGATGTCCTCACGTTAAAGATTAAGGTGCTTGGTGATTTATCTTTTTATATTTACTCATGTGACTTTTTTTCTTAGAAAACCCTTTTTGTGGATCCTCATTTTCTTAAATGGTGGCATAGTCCTCCTAGCGGGTGACCCGGGTTCAAATCTGACCCTTGGCTCCTTTCCCGCATGTCATTCCCCACTCTCTCTCTCTCCCTGATTTCCAACTCTATCCACTGTCCCATCTCATAAAAAGCCCAAAAATAAACCTTTAAAAAAGAAATATAGATAAAAAGTCTATCTTCTTAAATTTACACAACACCTTCAAAGCTCACTTTTTCTGTTTTTTGAGACATTAAGATTGAGTTTAAAAAAAACATAGTGATTGTGTTTGTAGGTAAATGTTTAAATTGAGAGAACCTACAGCCAGAACAATGTCTAGACACTGTTTGGTATTTTTCTTTTTTCAATAACACAATCCGTCTGAAGGCTGTCTCTCACACAGGAAGTGTATTTATGCTCATGTTATTAGATTATGAACTTCAAACAAATATCAAACACATCGCTACTGAAACAGCAAACAGTCTACTTCCAGTTCCCCAAAAGCTGACAGTGTGTTCCTCCCTCTGCAGGTCCGGTCTCCTCACTGTGTGTGTGTGTGTGTGTGTGTGTGTGTGTGTGTGTGTGTGTGTGTGTGTGTGTGTGTGCGCGCGTGTGTGTGTGTGTGGCTGTCTGCTACATCAGAAACAGATAACAACAAACTGTAACACAAACATAGTCACATGAAATGGTCATTTTTTTGTCATGTGAAATTCTGACCTCAAGTTTCCCCTCATTTGAAGACGTTCATTGCAGTACCAGTTGTTAACACCAGGGGTCAGCTGTGGACAGGACTACAGGAAGCTCCCTGTGATCCAGGAGCGAGTCTGCTGGGGAGAGTAATCAGTGTGGTGGTGAGGATGTAAAACTTAAGAACGAAAATGTTTCTCAATTCAGTTTCATATTCATATAGTTCACTTCTCTGTGATTAAAATAATAAAATAATAAACAACAAAATCCCAGATACTTACTCTATAATTTACTTTTTGTTAGATATATATATATAGGCCTATAGTTTTATTGAATGATTCAATAAGTGGTTATTATGCAAATGAAAATCTTCTTCTTCCTCCTCTGATTAGAAAGCACAAGATGTTTTGTTTAAAAACAAAAATCACTGACTGTTTAACCTTGTAGTAGCAGAGTGAGGCTACTGGGTGGGGAAACATTTGAGAGAGAGAGAGAGAGAGAGAGAGAGAGAGAGAGAGAGAAAGAGAGGTGAAGGTGAGAGCACGTGAGCCCGCTGAGAGTCACATAAGGAACCAGGTGAGGTGATGTGGCCGTGTTAATCCCTGACACAAACACACGTCCTGCTGCGGTGACTCTTTGAGTTAGAGCTCCAACACTTCACAAGTTCAACTTCAAAATGTAGCATAGATACTACACAATCTCTCACAATTTTATTATGTCATTAAAAAAGTGATTTACAGATAATTTTACATCTTTTATATTATATTAATATGCAGTTAACAAGCTTTAGTGCACATCATCCAAAATGATCTGAAGCTAAATTCTTTAATAAATTAGTTGTTTACTCATCCTAATTCTTGCAGAAATCCTTTGCAGAGTTGCTTCTTATGAATCTAATATCTGAAATATTTACGTGTGTGTGTGTGTGTGTGTGTGTGTGTGTGTGTGTGTGTGTGTGCGCTTGTGTCCGTAGGGGTGTGTATACATACTCGGGCTGCTTCAGATTGTTGTTTCATGACACATTTACAGCCTGATCTTCACCGAGGCTCTGAGGTAGGTAATACTGTGCGGTGTTCATCGTCTGCTTACTATTTAAAAGTTCTAACGCTCTTATTTCAGCACTTTAAATATGGAGCAAAATGTCATCATTTTCTGGTTTTCTGTGTTTAAAATAAAAAAACATATTCTGTAGACTTCATGGGTAAAATATCCTGTGACGTGTTGCTAATTGTTTTGTTTGTACAGGTTTGCTCAATCATTTCCATTTACTGCTGAACAAAAACATTTGTATCATCTTTTTTTGAAAATCTGAGATATCCTCTTGGACTAAATACTGTGGATGATTTTGCAGTTTAAAAATATATATTGGCCCAAATCATAACTTTCAGTCTAATCTTGAAGTTGACCGGTCAAGACCACCACTGAAAGGCAATTCTTTCTGTTCTGTTTATTTCGGGTGCATAAGGCAGAGAGCAGAGCGTCCTTCTGTTGTGATCTAAGATCAGGCTGCTTGTTGGAGTGTCTCTCAGAAACAATGAACCTCTACCAGCTCTGTGGTGACTATTCTAAATCTGATCTTGACCTCTGACCTCTTCATTTTTTTTCGAGGTTGCCTTAAACCCTGATCCTAACCCTCCACATTCATCATTTGAGATGCATTTTTCTTCATGTAGTTTTGAAGCTTGTTTGCAATGAAAGCAAAGGCAGAAACTCCAAAGCAAAGCTGACACAGCAAGTAGTTCTTTTGGGGTCACCGACTGTGTGAAGGGAACGTATTTATTACCTGAAGAAAAGCTTCACCCCAGGAGAGACAGAGAACATGAGCAACAACTGTAGGAGGTGATGATTACAACATTACCACCTGAAGAAGACCTCTGGTAGAATCAGTTTAAAGTTTTTGTGATATTTGAGCAAAGTGTGCGGGCGTGTCTTCTTCCTCAGCCTGCTGATTTTGCGCTGCCCTGCACCTACATGATGTGCGTATAACTATCTCCTTTTCCCACTGTTTATCAGTTTCCCATTGGAAAACATGTTGATATATATGCTCACACCTGTTACTTCTAGACGCATCACAAGCTGACCTGTAACTGAAGAGGCTGAATGAAAACGCTGCAGTTGACTGACTGGATTGTTGCAGGATGTGTCCCTTCCATGACATGGATAATCCTGTGAGGATGTGTTAAATCAACAGGTACTACGCACACGGTCGAGCAGGACCTTCCACCAGGCAATGACGGGGGGGGGGAATAACACAGCACAAAAAATAAAAAACGTTTCCAACAGCCATGCTTTTACGTATAGCGACTGAAGAGGAAAAGTAAGCCAAGAAAAGTACTTGGTACCAAAATGGAGATCAGTTCAGAGCTGATTTGAGCTCTACTATGCAGTGGAAACACAACATTCATATAAGTTGGTCACAACGTAAAAGCCATTGTGGCCTCAGACAACAAAAAGGGGAAGCAACATCTGTCATTGGAGGCTGTGGCAGAAAAAAAAGAGTCTCTCAAATATGTTGTAAGGAATTTTTTTTGTCCAAGCCATGTTCACTGATTTACCAACCAACCTATCTCAGTGATGATACTAAACTTAAAAGAGAATATCTTTGGCCACATTCAAAGGTTATCAAGAGTACAACAATCCAGTTCAGGAATCTCTTAAATATAAACAGAACATTTGGTCTTTGAACTTACTTTAACACAGCGATGAGTAGGCTACATTAAAAACCATCATGGGTATGTTGACCCCCTCAGAATCCCCTCACAGTTAATGCATACAATGGACATGATTTCCATTGAAAGTGATGGAGGTGTTAACCTGTTAGTGACCCCTGAACCGCAGGAACCCTGGTCTTTAACAGCCCACAGAGACGAGTCAAACAGTGGGCGACTCAGATTCACCACATCCTTTTGTTGTCGGGTTGAACAAATGTCAAGGCCAGCTCAATAAGTCTTTATCTTGGCTCTTGTGTGTGCGTGTCTGTGTGTTTAAATGTGTGCAAGTCAGGGTGTGTGTGTGTGTGTGTGTTTAAAAAGAAAACAGAGAGAGATAGAGAGAGAGAGTATGAATCACTATGAGAACATACCGGTGTAAAAGCCGCCTGGTAAACGTGTAAGTATGAATGTGTGTGTCCGCTGTAGGCACACAGCACAGTACAGTACGGTGCATGTGCTGCGTGCAGCGTCTGGAAAGTCCATTTGTGCGGCGGTCAGGATGCCAGTGTCTCACACAGGGAGGCCGCCTGTCTCGCCCTCTCCACTGCACTCAGCCCTGTCGCTCAATGACTGACCCTTAATCAGAGGAAGGTTGTCTGATGCGGACGCACGCGGATAAATCACTCCTCACTCCGGGCTGCTATCTTGGTTGCGAGTAGCCAGGTTGTCCCGTCAGTGGACTGGCCCTGTGCCCAGCCCTGCAAAGCTAACAGCCATGTGGTATTGAAGCCTTTGGTGAGGAGGATCCCGCCTGCCACGGCCCTCTGGAGAATAATAGTCCACATTCTGTTCATATCAGTATTTATGTTGCTGTTGAGAGGCCTGGTGGTTGTGTTATATAATCACAATCTTCTCTTTTAAAAGACACTGACCCTCTCATCGTATTTTGTCTTTGTTTCTTTACATTATAACTTCTTTGTCTACCTGTCTTCCTCCTAAAGTTAAAATTACAGAATCCATTCTCCAACAAGCATTCAACACTGTACAGAAATCATTTATGGAGGTGTATCAGTGTGAGAGCTGTCTGAGGGTTCAGTGACTTGCTCAAGGGAACTTCAACTTTGCAGTAGGCAACCAGTCCCTTTCTTGGTCTGTACTGGGACGTTAATCCACCACCCTCCGGTTCCCAACAGAAGTCCCTGCTGACTAAACTGCTGTTGCCCCCAAGCTACAAGCTAGTCAATCTTCTTCACCTTGTTAAGACTGCTTGGATAAACAGGCGGAGGTAAAATCTCATGTTAGCTGACATAAGAGACGTGGATCAACCACTGAAGCTGTGTGCAATAAATGATGAGGTAGATGATGAATAAAGGTCTGTTTAAATAAGAGTTCATGTTCTTTATTGAACTGCACCCATATTCTTACTTTACAGGTGAATTTTAGGGAACTTATAAACTATTAAGTACCTTGACAATTTTAATGCAGAAACTGATAATAGAAGGACATTTCTTTTTTAAACTGCAAAAGTGAAAACAATGGATCAGCCTCTGGTTATAATGATCCAGAACGGTGGTCAGTTTGAGTGCAGACTAATTGAATAATGGTCATATCAGCGAGCGAGTGGGAGTGCAAAGTGATTTACTGCGCTGAGGAGCGTGCTTATCTCTCCCTGCGTCCCATGCAGGAAACACTGGGATGTCACCGGGCAGATTAAAAGCTTGGCACAGCTGATACGAAGCGCTCAAAATGGATGGGGTGGGGACCTCTGACTGCTGTGCGAGGGGTTTTTAGAGGGGAGGGGACGGGCGGTGGTGTGTGACCTTATGAGTCCTGTTTGGCAGGGATTCATTCAAAATCTGGGAATTCCACTGGAAGTGAAGAGGGGGGGGGGGGATGTAACATCATGTCACTTGAATGGAATTTGGAGTAGTAAGCGTATTTTTGGCTCAATGAATCATGGGCAGAGGTTTTTATTATTCACTTTTTTGGAGCACATCAAAATTCCCTCATACAAAGATTTAATTTACCAACAAAACTGCACAAGTGTAAAACTCTGAAGAGATTCTGCTCGGAGGAGAAGTTTAAATGAAATGTTTCTGGATCAGCTGCCTTTCTTTTAATGAAGTGAATGTTTTAAGCTGTTGTTGTGTGCAGCTGTATTACTTATAATTGAATTCCTGACAGCTGCAATGCTTGGAATTTTAACCACTTCTTACAAGGGCTGCAAAACAAGCCGGACCTTTTATTTCACAAAGGCCTTACACATGCACGATTTGGCATAGCATTGACAAAGGAGTGATTTTATTCTCAATGTGTATTTGAGCTTTTTTTTAAGCAGGTGAAGAGTGAAGCTAGCAGGGTCTCTTTGCCTCTTGAATTGAGGCAATATGTTCAGACCGAAGAGAGGTGTTTGATGGGAACACAGGCAGACAGATCTGGAGGAGCAGCTGCATGGAGGACGCTGGGCCAAATATAGAAAGGGGACAAGGGCCAAAACATATCACACATTTTTTCCCATTAACAGCATAGGTTTGAATCTAACTCGGCGCCAATTAGTTGCAGTATAGGCGCAAGGACTTAAAAATAGAGCCTGGTAGGGGTGACAATACACTCGGAACGCGGAGACAGATATCTCTGTCATGGCGGCGTGTGATTTCACGTGTAATCATGTGAAGGAAAAATAACAGCGTTCATATCACCAGCTGGTTCGTTATAACTCTGTGACTGGAAAGGTTATGTGACAAATGGAGCTGCAGACAGTCACTGCCATTACCTGTTATGCTACTTTTGAGTGCGGAGCTTCGGCTGAGGTTTATTTTCAGTCAGATTTCGGGTGTGTTTGGCAGGATCTGTGCTGCTGTATCAGTGTGAACAGACGTTTCTACCCGCTTGGTTCCAACATTTGCGTGCCTCTTATCTCTGGAGTAAAGGGCTGGAATGAGGGGCATGCAGGCTTAGGGTCTACCTGTTTACTCTGAGAGCTTCCTCCATTGTCCCCCCCACCTCCCCTCCCATGCTTCCTTTTGAGGGATTTTTCACATTTTTGTGTTCGTTGTTTTGGGAACAGGTCATGGGCTCGCCACATGGGAGCCTCCTCTGGCATTCCTCAATCTCTGTCTAGTCGGGCTCAGCAGGAATTCTTTCCTACAGCACATATCGACTCTTTCACACACACCTGAGATATTTTTATAGCAGTCTTAAATGGTATGACAGAGTGTCATCACTTTATCCTTTTTATACAGAGCTGAAACTCAATAACTTTTGTATATTCCTTTGATTCCTTGTCTTCAGCCCGAGGTTTACTGAGGAATGAAGTTATCCCTTGTTCACTAATCCCTTTCTCTACAGGAATAGACTCTCTTCAGTCCCGTTTCGGTAACTGTTATGCAACTCATGATAGTTCATGGTTAAGCATATACATGACCAGCTAATACCCTCAGTAATACGGTTAAAGCTAATCTACTGGACTCCACTACCCCTGTAAACTTAATTGTATTTCTATTTTTGTAAGGACTAAAAAAAAATGCTTACATCGACTTGTCTTTAGGTACTTATCTTTCTGTACTCAATGTTCTGTTGATTTGAGCTGAATTTATTTCTTTAATAGGAGTACATTAAAGAGTACATATTATCCCCCTCTTCCACCTTTTCAAACAGTCCCCTGTGGTCTAAATGAAACATCTGTGCTGTGCTTTGGTCAAAATATAACATGAATCAAGCACCAGAGGAGGTTTGTGACCCTGTAGAAACCAGCTCTCTCAGAACGCTCCGTTTTGGTGTGTGTGTCTCTTTAAATGTAATGAGCCCCCCCTGAGTTTTCCCAGCAGACATCATTCCTCTGTAGCGAGAACAAAAGACCTGCTCAAAAGTTTTGTTCTAGGCTGGGGGTGGAGTCCATAGGTGGAGATACCAGGGGAGAGGAGGTTTTTTTTTTGTTTTTTTTTACCAGAATCCCACTGTGACATCACAAGGAGAGCAAATTGGAAACAGAGCATTTTCCTCTGTGTTGTTAGACTTATGCAGACCACAAACAAAGGACTGGATGGGTTTATTTAACATTTTGTGGGTCAGTAGACACTCAGGTTACCCAAATATACATTCAATAACACTGTACAAGTGGATTTTTCATAATATGTCCCCTTTAACTAACTCATATTGCCCCTTTTTGATCACCTTGTTGTTGATCATTTATGACAAATTGATGAATGTTTCTTATATTTTGTGATTCCTTTATTTATGTTAAGTGTTTTATGTCTGAAACTCAGTAAATTGAGTGGCTGCCTGTCTTGACCAGGACGCTCTTGTAAAAAAGATTCTCTCATTAATCTCAATGAGACTTTTCCTTTTGAAATAAAATGTTAAATAAATAACCTCTGATTGCACCTGTTTTAATTGATTTTGATTTGAACTTTGCTTATGAATTTAATGTCCGTTTTAACTGATCTTTTTTGTCTCTATGATGTATATTTTTCTCATTTTTTATCTTGCATTTGAATATTTCTATCTGCTCAACGTCATTGTAAATGAGGGCTATGCTCTCACTGAGTTTCGTGTTTAAATAAATACAGAACTTAAAGAATCTAATTTTATAGCTTGTACTCGATCACACAAGGCCAACGCACGCCTCTGCTCTGATTTGACTTTGATACTCAGCGTCGGTTCCCTTAAAATAAAGCCTTTAAGGTGAATCTTAACCCCTCTTCTTGTTCTTTGACATCAACTTCTCCTCTGCAAGGGTCCTCAGGAGCTAATGAAGAGCCCACTTAATCCTTCTAATCTGCAAGAGGTCTTCAATGAGATTACATCCCCGCACGAATACTACAACTGGACACAAATTCACCATCTGCTGCTGCTGGTGGAGAGAACCCTGCTCTGTTCTTTCTGTGGGTTCAACACTGTTCTCTTATTTAAAGCTAAAGTAAGAGCAAGAACAAAATCACAAAAACTTTATTACACTGTGTTTATTATCGCTTACAAATCCTGTGCACGCTTATGATCAACTTCTTTTGTTTCACGCTTTTTTCCTCTCATGTCTGATTAGTGGGACTTGCCAGACTTTTTTTTGTTGAATTAGTTTTTACACAAAACATATTTCAAAAAAGGAGGACTAGATGTCAGAATCTTGGTCCACCTGTCTGCGCTGCTATGACAACTCTACATGACACACCTTTCTGAAAAGGATTATCAAGCGCTTCACTTGCAGGGTGGAAGGGGTGGAGGGGGGAGATTAACTTTAAGTAAAGATTAAGCAAATTAACCACGATGTTGTCTCCTGAAATAAACTGTTGCTGTGGAGTTAGTGCAACCGCAGTCAACATGTAGAGCATGGAATAACATTTCATGGATCCTGTCAAAACGGTTGGGATTGTCATGATGCAGATGCAGACGTAGGTGAGTTCATTTGGAAATCATTTGTGTGTGCGTCTTTCTTCAACTAAGTTTAACTTTCCACTGCTTCAGTTGTGATCTGTATGTAGCATTTAAATGCCATGAGCATCAATTTCAATACCTATCTTTAATTAATCTATAATTATTACCACAGATATATCACCCTAAGAGGATTCTTTTTCCAATCTATCGACGATAAAATTACAGTTCCATCCATCTTAACTGAGTCCTGATATTAATTTGTCATTATACAAAGTGTTTTATTAACTGGTATAATTTACAAAGACGAATTCAATTGATATCAGTCCGATAAAATCTGTTATTTATTCCTTAAGTGTTCACATGAAATGGGCGGTATTTAATCAAAGACGTGTAAAAATGTGATTAGTTGGTTATGAAACATCCGTTCTGCTGGTACTTGTATGGTTTGTATGTGATGCATTGTGCTTGGGGGCCTTTTAGCGATCAGATTTGGACTTGTTGAATCATTTGTTATAACTATCACTTCTGAATTTGAATCCTTTTGAGGAAATGTGATGCAATGTTATTTGTGTGGTCGAGTGATTTAACCAAAAACAAAGACCAGGCGTAGTATCAGGATTGAAAAAAACAACATCTCTTTTCCACATTTCACCTGCTTTCATCACTTGTTGAAACTTGGGTAATCAAATAATTAGAGGTTCACGTGGCAAGTTTTCCAGGAGTGAGGTCGTGTTACCTGATGGCAACAGGCTTAGGAAGTAAACAACAGATGCCTGCGAGACGTCATTCAGCTGTTTGCACATCTTAAATTAAGATGTGTCCAACACGGTGTATTATGTTGTGTTGACCTACATGAGGAAGGTCTTTGAAGCACAGATGTGTTTGATACTTTGAGGATTAGAAACATAAAAACCAATAATATTCTTCCTATGATTATTGGTTACCTTGACAACGGCAGCACTGAAGTGTATCATACTCATCTATAAATGCATTTTCATAAACAGGCAGAGCAAGTGGACCAAATCTGGGAATGATGATGATTATGAAGTTGCCACTTGGGAAACTTTTCATGCTCCTTACTAGTGACAATGTTGAGAATGTTTTAAACTAAGGTTTCAAATATTTTAGTGTTTCATCAGTTCTTTTTGGACTTTCTCCACACAGAAATATGCCCAACTTCTTTCAGTGAATATCTAATTTTCCTGTCTTTTCCCTTTCAGCCAAAAGAAAAGATGAATGAGATGTCTCTTCGGAGGGTCCTCCCTGGACAGTCATCAGGGAGTGCGCACACCTTTGGCACCCCGCGCCACACAAGCGTCATCGACCCCATCCTATCAAAGCGTGTCTGCTTCTACAAAAGTGGAGATCCTCAGTTCAACGGTCTGCGCATGGTCATCAACAACCGCTCCTTTAAAACATTTGATGCCCTCCTGGACAGTCTCTCTAAAAAGGTTCCCCTGCCGTTTGGGGTGAGGAACATTACCACGTCTCATGGGGTTCATGCAGTCAGTACTTTGGATGATTTGGAGGATGGAAAGTCCTACATATGCTCTGATAGCCGTAAGGTCAAACCTTTCAACCTGGCACGAGCCAGGAAGAAGCCGCCGCCCTGGTACCATGCCAGGCCTGCTAGTTCCCGTCGTCGAACTGTGCAGCAGGCCAGGCTATTCCCCGGCTGGAGCATCCACAAGAAGGAGCCGGTGGTTCTGCGCACACCAAAGAGGCTACTGGTTTTCCGCAATGGTGACCCCAATGTAATACACAAAGTGTTCATTCACAAGAGGACTACACCCACGTTTGAGTCCATACTGGAATATATCTCAGAGCTGATCCAGTTCCACGTGGTGAAATTACTCACGTCTGACGGCAAACGCGTAAGTGTTCCTATGATACAGCAAAAACAGAATTCACAAGCAATATGGACTGACAACCTACTAAAAAACACAAGAACACATTCACTTACCCATCCCTGCTAAGGCCAATAAATCACAAATATATGAAACCCTGTTTTAAAGACAACTTGAAAGCCTCAACTTGAAAACCCTTTTTTAAATATTACTCTTATATCTTTAGACCGTAAAGCCTAAGAATGCCAAATCCCCCCAAATAGTGTGTTCAAAGTCCTTGCTATCAGTGTTATTTTTTGTGGTATCATTATTGACCCAGAATTAACTGGCTTAAACCTGGCCTATAAATAATCATCACCTGAGGAGAGAAAGTGCTAAGCTTCTTTGGCTCCTCTAGCTAATACAAAGAAAGGCATTCTGGGATACTGCACTGTAAGGCTTTGGTAATTGAGCCATTTGTTTTGTAATTTTACCATTCTTTAAGAATTGATTTTGTGCATGCTTGTAATTTGCAATTAATATCCCTCCCTATAACACCTACAGTATGTTCAAGGCTGAAAACATGTATTTTCTTTCTATCTAGTGGTGATAAAGTTTCATGCCATTAGAGAGACAAGTGTTTTTTTTTTCTGTCCACTCCAGGTGGATGGTCTTCCAGGCTTGATATTGTGCTCTGGGACTGTAGTGGCAGCAGGCAGGGAGCCGTTCAGGCCTGCAAACTACAGCGCACAGAGCTCTTCAGCTCAAACAACGCTGCCTACCAATCGAAAAAGTATCCGAAGACTAAAGGCTTTAAACCGTAAGTTTTCACAAGAATAGATCTCGGATTTTCTTTGATTTGCTGATGAGCCCATTTATTCTCATTAATGGTCCCTTATTCATACGGCACATGCAGAGTGTCTGAAATAATCTACCTGCTCTCATGGGATGAGTGGGGAAGTGCTGAGGCATTGATACTGCACATAATACCATAGATGACCTACATACACTATGCAGGTCTATGTGGCTGTCGGCTATTGTTCTTCATGTGCTGTAAATAGTTCTTTCTCATCTTTCTAACATTCTCTTTTCTCTTCTTTTCACGCTTCACGGGTTTCCTCTAATCGATGGATTTTTCCTCTTCATTTTTCAACGCGTGTATTCTTTGTACCTGATTGGCCCAAAAAGGCAAAAAGAAGCTTCTATCAAACGCTCCAAAGTCGAGGCCGTTTTCCCCCTCATGTGAGAGATACATTGTGAATCAAATCAACAACTCCATGGCAGAACGTTCAAGCGAGCTACGCAGCAACCCCTCAAACTCTGTGGAGTGGGAGTCGGGTCATATCCTGGAGTCAGTGGCAGAAACAGAGGGTGAAACCTGCCTTGGCGATGGAGTTGAAGGGCAGGGGTGCTCGCTGCCCACAGATGATGACATTGAGAAGTCCTTTCGAGTGAACCAAGACGGAAGCATGACGGTGGAGATGAAGGTGAGGCTGACACTTAAGGAGGAGGAAACCATTCATTGGACCACCACTTTGACTCGATCGAGTGTGGCTAATGAGCTTAATGAAACCAGTTTACCCCCGCCGGAGTTAGAACAGATCAGCTCACCAGACTCACTTGATTTACAAAGTGCTGTTGCCTCCATCGACACAATCAGTAAGGACAAATCAAAGGATAACAATGATGAGGATCCACCTACACCATGCAATGGAGTTTTCAGCGAGTGTAGTATTGAAGACGATAATATCAAAGAACAGACTGGCTTGGTGTCCTCTTGGAGAGCTCCCACACCAGGTCACAAGCAAATCAGAACGAAGCAAACCTCAATGGAGAGCATAAAATCAGTGACAGCAGAGGGGATTCAGGAAGGTGTGGTTGGTTCTTACTCCTACAGAGAGCAGACAGAACATGGAGACATGACTGAGCAGTACTGCTTGGTCAAGCAGAGTAGTACTAGACCAGTTCCCAAACCAAGAAGACTTGGCTCTATAGATACCAACAATATAAGCAGCAGAGATGTATCCACATTCAAATCAGCAGGGAGGTCCGAAATCCTGCAGGTTGAATCCAGCGGACAGGAGGTCACTGAGACTGTGTTCCACATATTTGAACAGCAGACCTGCCAGAATAACTTCCTTGCAAACCTTTGTGCGCAGGGAATGTCTGCGTCTGGAGTTCCTTTTTGCAGGCCAGCTACCTCAGAAACTGGACGGTTCTCCACCAATAATGGGTCTGAACTTGAGTTGTGGAGACCATCCACAGCTTCTGAGTCGATTAGCCTCTGGAGAGCTGGGAGCACTTCATTAACATCTGATTTAACAATGCCTTTGCTTAAGACTGGTGCAATTCAAGAAACAAATGCTCAAAGAAGGTTGCCAAAGCCCAGCAAAGGCAGAGATAAGCCCAAACAGACTGAAATCAAGCATGACAAGAAACCAAAACTGATCAGAAAACGGGTTATTCGGCTTCGGACACCGAAGAAAAGGAAAAAAGGAAATTCTTCAGAAGCAACCGAGAACCATAAGAAAGTGAAAACTTTCTCTAGTGCCGGGTTCCTGAGAAGAATTTATGGGAATAAATCCAAATCAGAAAAGAGCACGATGAAGATCAAAAAGGGAGCAGCAAAAAATGGAGACCAAGGATACAAAACAAAAAGCTCACAACAGTCAGATGACACCTTGAAAAGTATTCTTAAGGATCCAAACATGCCATCAGCATTGAATGAAATTGAAAGGGAGACAGACAAAAGCAGACTGAATGTTGCACCTATAGAAATGATCCAACCACGGGGAATACTGACACGTCAGACATCAATGCATCAGGAGAAAAAGATGGAAAACGAGTCGTATGATATCAGCAAAAGTATGTCGCTGCCTGCTTTTAACTCTTCTAGTGCTTTTACACATGAATATGTGGAAAACTGGTTGGGACAAGCCAATTTTGAACCCACAACCTATCCAGATGAGGAAAGTAAAAAAGCTGAGGAGGTCATTCTTGTCAAAAAAGAAGATGACATGAGCATGGAGGCTGAAATTAAGAACAGCGTCATGATTGTTGCAAAGGAAGTTAATAAGTGTTTGGAGAATACATCAGATCGAGAAACATGTGAAACACTGAAAATCAACCCACCGCCAGAGAATGTGCAAGCATCTTCAGTCAAACAAAGAATTCAGTCCTTTGAAAACAAATCGAGTCCATTACTGGAGAGGACCACATTAAATCAGCAAAGTGTCCACAGTCATACAACCCCTAAAAACTCAGAAAACTACAGTATTTTATCCCAGGAAGATACAACAATAAATAAGACCCCATCAGACTGCTCATCTGGTAGTCCTGTCAAAATCTCACCACAAAATGCAACACCTGACGACACAATTTTAATGGATTTCCCACCACCCCCCTCACCGCCGGCTGAAGATCTGGAGCTTTCAAACACTGAATATTGTGTGACGGACGTTTCCTCCGCAGCCAGCAGCCCATTATACAGGCTATCATCAGTGAGCAGTCAAATGTCAGATAGTCATCCTTTATCCATCAGTCCTGCATCTGAAAAGGCAGCTTCTCCTACCGATCTCACAATGGAAAGGACAACATCAGCTCGGACTAACATTCCTTCTGAGCAGGGGGAACCACCACTACCTTTGATCAAAATGGCTCCTTTAGTCAGTAATTTGTCTCTTGGCAGGACAATGGCTCTCAGAAAGACTTGTATGGATAAATATGCTTTATGTAGTGATGCCACTTCAGAGACATCCACAGCAGCTGCTCACATCAATGTGGTGGGTAATGATGTGCTACAAAATGGCCTCCATTCAACAGACACATCTCAACATAGTGAACCCCTACCAGACGAGACATGGCAATCAAAGAGCAAAAACGATGAGAAAAGTCAGTTATGTTTGACCTTTGCATCTCCTGCTAGTTTAACATCTGAAGAGAGAATGCAATCAGCAAGTATTTCATCAGATGATCACATAACACCAAGAGAACATACTAAGGAGAGTAAATGTAACGAAACACCACTGATATCGCCCACAGCGATATCGTCTCCCAAACCCCAGGTGAAAAAAGTACAACTTATGAGTAGTCCATCTCCAGAGAGAAAATCCGAAACCAGGAAGCTGTCATCTGAAATCTCTCAGAAATCTCCAAAATTGTCTTCATTTCATAACCGCCCTCCCAATATGTCACCAAATGTTGGCAGACCAAGATATGCAACACCAAATGCTAGCCCCTCCACTAGGAAGAAGCCGATGCTTCATCATCAACAGCCTCAATTGCAAAAGAGACTTTCTCCATACTCTCAGTCTCTGGATGTTGTGTCACCACCCGTCAGACACAGGTCAAGTAAAAAGTTGCTCTCCAGAAATCACTCCTCAGACGATACATCGGTGTCATCGCTTGAGGCACATGGGAAAACGTCATCCGGAAGAAAGAACTCCCAAACACCACAGTCTGTCAAATCAACAGGTGAACCGGACAAAAAGCTTTCTTGTAACGCAGTAAATCCAGTGGAAGCGAATCAGAGTGATGACAATAAGGTGAAAAGGTCAGATGACCCTATAACAGCAGGTCAAGAGAAAGAAACACAAATACTGCCCCAGCCATTTAACATGCAAAATCAGCCAGACATCAAGTCTGTGCTTGAGGATATTTGCTACTCAATAAAGTCAATCAGACTTATCACACAGACCAAACGTCCCTCAGGTCTGGAAAGGTCGAACAGTCTGCCTGACTTCTCCTCTCATGTGGCTTCAACATTTGGCTCATCATCTAAAGCTCTCCTTGCTTTCTTGGCTGTCATGACTCTAAAGGAAGGCTTAACCAACCTAAATATGGACGAGCAGAACGCAAACAATGTCAGCTGTGCGGAGGCTTTAAAAATGATTGATTCACTTAAGGAAATTGCCAGCATTGAGGATTCTCACAAGTTAAAAGACAGCTTGTCAACTTTACAGCAGGCAGCTTCGAAGCAGCTCCTGCAGAGTTGGAAGGGCTTTCAGGAACTCAGCGACGAATGCAAGAGTCGCAGCTCTACACCTTATGATTCAGAGCAAGAATCTGTATCTCAGACTAGACCTGAAAAAGACTGCGGCATTGATAAAGATATTATGGACAAGGTCATGGATAATCTTGACATGCCTGAGAAGCTCAAGGAGGAATTGGCTTCTTTTTCACTGGGTTTCAAAAGTGACAAAGACGAGAAAGAGTGTAGGATTATCAAAAAAATGGAACCACCACTAAACAAAGACATTAATACAAAGCTATCCCATCTCTCAGCAGAATGTACTGTAACCGACAAGGATGTCACTCATGAAGAGAAAGCACATTTTAATGTCAGCTCCATCATTAAACAATTCACAGAGCAGTCAAAACAATCCAGAGCAGGTGGAGAAGAAGAGACAGTGAAGCACAAACTACCTGACCAGCCAATCAAAGAAAACAACGGCCATTACAGACAGAATAGTGTAGCTACAAGTCCACCAGCTGAATCTGGAGTTAGCCAGCGTTACAGTACAGAATTATCTATGAAAGAGAATACAAAGGGTGTGCAGTCATGTTATGAGGGAGAAGAAAGGCAGCAGCAAGACAACAACAGAGACAAATCAAGGAAAGATTGGGCAAATATGAACAGAGTTAGCAGCAATAAAAACATTGAACAAGACGGTTGTACCTCGGAGGTAGAGGAGATGGAGGGTGGTCAGCTGCAGATGAACAGTGAGGAGAGTGAAAGCGCTCCTGATAATGAGCTTACCCATCATGATTACTTAGGTTCAGAACTGGAAGTTCAGAGCATGTCAAGTGCAAATAAAGGTTTGGAGGTGAGCTGTGATGGAGATGGTTCAAGTTCAGATGAGCGACAGAGTTCAGAAGAGGGGGCAGAAGTTGAATGTGAGGAGATACAGCAGGAGAGCGATGACTCGTCCAAACCCGAGAATTGCTCTGAGGTGGAGGAAGATAAGCAACTGAGGTTCAGTTACAGTGTAGAGGAGCCAAGCAACCAAGTCGCATTGTCTTATTCTGCAAGTCCCTTAAACTCAGAGAAGGAACTTCATGGTGGAGGAGGTTTAATGGGACAGAGCATCAGTGTTAACGACAGCACGTGTAACTCAGATGTGGATGAGCCAACTTCAGAGGAAGAGCAGCATGAGGCTGAATGTCAGGATCAAAGGGTTATGAATGAGGAAAGTTTATCTAATGACGAGGACGAGCAGGAGAGCACAGTGGAGGAGGAACACTTTGATGATCTTCTAGATCACGAGGAAAAAACAGAAGTATGTAAACCTTTAACGGCTTTGACAGAAGAGACAGTGGAGGACGAGGAAAGCTCAGAAGAAGAGGACTACCTCACAGATAAAACACAGATGTGTGATAAGACAGGAAGTCAGAATACTGTTGGGGGTCTAAGCATTGTGACTGAGAATCAGGGTTTATATAACAAGAAAGACAGTAGTAATTTGATCAAACTTGCAGATGAGGATAGTGGGAATGACCACAACAGCTGTTTAGAACATGTTGAGGTGCAGCAACGCACAATAAAGGTTGAACGAATCAGAGGCTCACACGAGGAAGAATTAAGGTGTTATGGAAAAGACTCCAGCTCAGAGGAGGAACACATCATCATGGACATATATGTCGAAGAGAACTGTATAGAAATGAAGGAGACTGTTGCATTTGCAGCACAGTCCGAAGACACAAAATGTGAAAAGGCTGTGGAAAAACCCAAGCATCACTCTGATGAAATCCTATCCCAAACTGTAGCAGAGAGAGTGACTCTCCTGGAAAAGCAAGTAGCTAATTGCCAGACGAGGAGAAATTCAAAAGAAAGTTCTCCCAAAAGACATTTTTCACATAGAAATGTCCCTCTTGAGCCCAAGGTTGTGGATTCTCCCAAGTCTCAGTCAGCGCCTTGCAGCAGATCAGCTCCTCAGTCATCGTTGTCTTTTAGCTACGACTCCACTGGTGTTATAACCAAAGAGCCCGAAGGCAACAGAGTAAGATCCATCAGGGAAATGTTCCTCGCAAAGAGTGCCACAGATATTCAGCAGGGACATAGACCTTTCCCAAGCCCGAACTCATCAGAGCTGGTTGAGCTAAGAGCACAGACTTCAACCAGTGCGGGGTACCAGTCTCAGACGTCCAGTGAACTGTCCAGTAGTGAAGATGATTCAGCACAGAAATCCATAAGTAAAGGCTTTGTCAGAAGAACAATTGAAAGACTTTATGGCATGAGAAATGGTAATACTGACCAGGAAGCAAACGAAAGGCCACCATCTGCCCCAAAAGAGACAAAGAATGAACGATCCAGCATTTTCTCTCCCTTTCATTTAGCTCAGGCAAAAGCAATGCCTGAGTTGTCTTACTTCAATTCCACGAGTGCTCTGGACAACTTAACCGAGGCAACACGCTGCATTGCTTTTAATGCAAAAGTCGTGCCTGGACACTGTGTTCCCATCAATACTGAACTGTTCTTCATCAGTGAGAACACACAAATCAAAAAGTCTCTTTCAGACCCGGTTGGAATAAACAAAACCTTTACAAACAGCCCGCGAGACGAAGGAATGGTTTCAAAGGAGAAATCTTCATATTCACTTCCCAGCAAAGAGTCTGAACTGGAAGACAAGGAGCTTTCACCTTCAAGGAAGTGCACCTACTTCTCTTTGCCCCATGCTAGTGACTCGGACGCGTGGCAGGAGGACATCAGTGTGGTTAGCAAAGGCAGTGCAAATGATGACAGTATAATAGATACAAAGGATGACTCAGAGGACACCAAAATGCCAGCAGAGAGGAACGGCATGCTGCCCAATATTGGCGTCACAGACTTTAAGAAGATGGATAACAAAGTGCACCCGCTGGTAGAGCTTCCAGCAGATGGCGAGGTTGTTGTCGTGCAGCCTGGGAAAGGTCACGGTGTAATGAACAGAAGGCTTCAGGAACCAGACGTGTTGGATTTACTGTATGACTTTTGTGGCCAGAATTGTCCCGTTCTTTGAGGACATTTCTTTGTCTTTAATCAAAACTCACAAAAGGACTGAGAGCTTTTCTTTTTGTGTCTAAATACATGAACTGTTAGGCTACAGTATTATATTTTGTCTTTGGTGCCTACATTTTTGTTGTTGCCATAGCCTTGGCATTAAAAACTCTTGTATGTCAACTCATTTCAGCCAACTACAAAATATGTACCGACGTGTCACAGATGCACAAACAATGCATTAACCTCCATCCAACCTTCATATTTTATCATGTATATTTAACGAGCCTGTGCTTCACTTATCATGTTTTTGTAAAATAAGCAATTGTTGTTTTTCTCTCTCTCTCTCTCTCAAAAACATGATTGTGTATTTGCCACTCACACTTCCGAGCAGCTCTGTTCTTCTTATGGGTGGTTGCCTGTCAACACATTGAGTACCCAGAGCATTACTGTAATCTTGTTTTAAAACTCTTAAAACCCGATAAACTCCCAGCAGATGTCACGCAACACGGCCAATCCCACTGCGAGTTCCACGAGTGAACGGGTCAGTCGGTGGTCAGAGCTCATGTTCGTACTGAGGGAAATCCTGCATGCTTCCCCCCCCCCCCTTACTGTCAAGAAATCATCTGAGTGTGACACACCTGATGTGGAGACTGTAGACATTGTGATTAAGTTCGGTGCTTGATGTAAGATTTTGTAAATTGGTTGTGTAAAGTGTAAATAAGAAATGATTGATTTTTAAGAAGAATAGCTTAGAATACTTTAACAATAACCCCACCTTATTAATAAGAATGAATATTTTTATGGTGTACAATGTGGCAGCTGTGACAATTATGTCTCTTTAAACTGACCTGTAAGAATAAATGTGTGTATTTACAGATGGTATTCCTTTTTTTTTTTTTTGTCCTTGTGATTACTCTTTTTTCGGGTCTAAATTGGATTGTTAATACACACTAGCGTTGTAGTCAAGACCACACTAACCGAGACCAAGACATACCTGAGACCAAATTGCTCCGAGACTGAGACAAGACCAAGACATTTAGGGATCGAGAACAAGTCAAGACAAAGAGCAAGGCAGGGCAAGACCGAGACAAAACCAAGACTATAAATATCACAGAAAATTCATGTGCAGCAGGCGTCACTCACTTAGATCGTAACACCGGGAAGGTTGCGGCCATAACCAGGCGATAAAAATTTAATTATGAATGAATTGTTCTTGTTCTTTTAGAAAGAGGTGTTTTCCTTCAAATCACAGTAATGATGTGGAAAAGTAGCCTGTCAATGGTGGTCTTGATTTAAAATCCGGAGTCCGTCCAGTCTAAGACTGAGACCTTCAAAAAGAGGTTTCGAGACCAAGTACCACAACTCTAAAGCACACTGTAAAACAAGTTTTGAAGGGTAAATCAGAAGGTGGAGGTGGTCCCATCTATACAAGTCAACAGGTCAAGATGATTGTTGAGTTGGAGATACCTTAGGAAGCTCAGTTCAGTTGTTTTCTCCTGCTGATCAGTATCAACATCTCTGAGGAGGAGCGGAGGCCTCTTGTTTTCTCACTCTCTGCCTGAGGAAGTATCCATGTTGTTCTAAGGTTGTTTTGTTTCTCAGAAGTTGCCATCGGGTTGGCCCGTGTTGTGACAGGAGTGTCGAGGAATGCACTAAGAGGGGGGATTGTTTATATCTGCAACTGGAAAGAGAAAACATGACAGCAAGAAAAAGTCCCACATTTGACACTTAGTCAATATATACCTGCCATTAAAGACCTCGATTAATATGTATCAGCAGCATTCTGGAGATAATGATTTATTTAAACAAGAAAATAAATACACGGCTGGGAAGTGCAAACCAAAATTACAAAGTGTGAAACACTTTCGCAAAACTTGAGAGACATTTTAGGAAACAAAATTACAAGATGCAAAACACTCTAAAAAGCACTTAGACAAATTTACAAGTGTTAGAACCCTTTTAGTCCCCAAACACATTTACAAACGACACAATCTTGCTGGAAAGGGAATGTACAAAATTTCTGAAGTGACCCGGAAGTGATCGAGTGAGTTATTATTAACAATTAATATGTTTTCATGGAAAGACTGTGCATTAACTGTCTCAGTTGGGTTCTGAAAAACTTAAAAAAGGTTGTCCGGTCAACATAAACTCAGTGCAACACATTTCACAGTCCTTACACCAAAATGAATCAATTGACGGCTCACTCAATCACTTATGGGTCACTCCTGGCATTTAGTGCATCCCCTTTCCAGCACTTATTGTCTCAACACTCCTAGAAGTGTTTTGCATCTTGTCAATATTTTTTCTAAAATGTTTATTTGTTGTCATTTCTATGGTGTTTCGCATCTTGTAATTTTCTTTCTAAAAATGTAAAAATTTGATTTTGTCTCAATTGTTCTTCACACTTTGTAATGTTAGTTTGCACTTCCCAGCCACCGTAGTAAATGCAGGGATTACAACAACAATGTCCACTAGATGGCAGTGGTGATTCATGCCGACCTTTAGAAGAAGGGTCAAACAATCCAACACTCACCTGATGACGTGTCCTCCAATAAAAATGAGCAAACACAAATGTTTTAAATTGTTTATTATTTAAATAAATATTTACATAACAGCTTCGTATAAATCAAAGTACTTTTTCTTACATGACACACCCTTCTAAAAGCAACGAGAGGAAAGAAGAACCTAAGGGATGGATTACAATGATACTGAACGTCTGTGTTGTGAGAGGCTTCATCTCGAAGCTTTGTGTTAGTCACTGAGCAAATACTCATGAAGGCCAACCTGGATGAGCATCATTCAAATACCTGTTAGACCCTGATGGTGCACATCATTTCCATTAGACACTTTGTTATAGTATTCATAAATCCACATTATAATTTGATATACATTTGAATCTGTTTCCACTAAGAAGTAGGAGGATGATACTCTAGACTAATGCAATAAAAAGCCATAAGTATGATCGGCAAACATGAACAAAAAAATGAAATCGCACATTATTCATTCAGGCACAAACAAAGCAATAGACAGTCTCTGAGAAATTAAAAATAAAAAAGATCACCCATACAGTATAGGCTACAATGCCCTGCTAAATGGTGTACAGTTTATGGCTCAGCTTGGAAAAAAAACAGGCGAGGTGATCTAAGAAAGTTAGAGCAGTCGATAAATGCCCAAGCTACAGTTTCTCCTGACGCACGACGTCGCTCCAAACTGATGCTGGAAATGAGTCCAACCGATGCAGTCGCCTGGTGTACATGATTGGTTTGAAATGTTGCAATAAACGGGAAAGTGAAATCAAGGGCACTGGTGGGAAAAATACATCAACCCGAACCGCCTTCAACCGTAAACGTGATGTGGAAGCATCGTGGACAATGCTTAGAGCAAACAGCCGACTGTAAAGAGTTAAACATGGACAAACGCTCCTTGTACATGTTACATTGTTTGAGTATAAAACAGGACAGGAATCGTTATCAATGCAGTCTGTTGTTCACCTTTCAGGGATTGAGAGTAGAATGAAATGCTCTGATTTCTATTGCTGTCAGTTCATGCGTGTAAACTCGATACTGATAATAAGACCAATTGTTTACTTAAAAATGTATAAAAGAAAATACTCTTTTTGAGAAAATACGATTCAGGAAGGGGTTAAAGGGTGAATTAATAACTTTTTTTTTAAACAACACCTTGTTGTTTTCATCCTGAGATTTAAACCAATGTGTCTTCTCCAAGGAGTCGTTTACAGCTTCTTTTTGTTAATGATCCTAATACAGATTCTGTGTTAGACGCTGCGTCCAGTTGGTCAGTGAGTGTCTCGGTTAAATCCGATGTTACCTCTCCTGAAGACTGTCATACTGCATCCGTTTTGGGCTGGGATGAAGGAGTTCCACTCACAAAGTTATAAACCAAAAACTGAGAAGTGCCAAAATAATGCGTGGCAAAGAGTTTTCCATCGGGCGTGGGGTCGGAGAAAGCGATCTCATCTTTTCTCAGGTATGAGCCGAAGACAAAGTTGTTCCTGTCAAAGCAAAAAAATTAAATAAATAAATATGTCTTCATTTTGGAACAAATTTAAAGATTTAAAGACACACCAACCTGAGGCACTCGAGCATGCGCGAGGCGATGCCCAGGCGTCTCATCATGTTGACAACCCAGATGCGGCTGATTCCACAGATGGCCGGCTCTGCAGTGGTCGAGCAGCACCAAGCTCTCTGACGTTCAAACATCACCTTCTCTCCCTCTGAGCCTTCAGGTGAGGGCTCCTCGATTACTCTGTACCCCTGTGAGGAGCAGCCAAAGGGTGGAGTAATGTTTATTGACAGACCTGATGCAGTTCTCCAAAACAAAGTGGTGTAATGTTGAACTGTAACGACTGTGGCACCCACAACGACCACAGCACCCCTAGGTGAGGTTTTCCAGGTTCACATTAGGGCTGTGCCCGAACACAGACGGAGCAAACTGTGCAAACAAGCCCGACTGATTTATCAGCTAGCCGATAAAATCAGCCAATATAAGCATATCCAGTGACTATCGGTATTGGCTTCTTTAATCGCAGATATGTGCTGATATTACTAGATTTATTCTCCAGTCAAATAGCATCCCTCTCCAACATCGATATTGGTCCCAAAAATCCCATATCGGTCGCGCCCTAGTTATTTTTCATTAAGTTGCTTTAGTCACATTTCTCTATTTCTTTGGGATCTTTTTATTTAGATTTTATTAAATATTTTGACATTTAATCTGTGATGAATTGTTTTAGTGATCTTAATGTTTCTCTTTGTCTTCATGCTTCTGATGTCTTCTGTGAAGCACTCTGAGTCGCCTTGTAGCTGAAATGTGCTGTATCAATAATATATACATCCATACAGACACATCTCTTTGCTATAACCAGACTGTTGTCCCTTACCTCTTGTATGTGCTCTGCTATCAGGCAGCCGCCCACTTTCTTGTCGTTGGAGATAAAGAGGAACGTCTTGGTTTGAGAGGGACACTTTGTCTCCACCTGCTGGAAGCCGAGGTCATTGTCCACCATCTCCCTGATCTCCTCCACCTGAGACACAAATCGTTTGAGTGTAATGATGAAATCATTGCTCGTGTTTTGATCGCTCAAGCCAAAGAAATTAAACACACTGTACCTTCTTCAGAGCATATTTGGGATCATCTGGCAGGACAAGAATGATCTTGCCATCGGGAAACTCTGCGAGAATCCTCTCCTTTTTCCATCCCTGAAAGAATCAACAAAAAATAAAGGTTTCATTATGTAAGAGAAACCAAAAAAGCGATCCATATATTTATCAGGGATGTGTGCAGCATCAGACCAAAAAGCAGGAACCCTCTCCTAACACACATGTTTATTAGGCCTATGTGAAAAGATGATCTCAACCACCTCGTCTGCTCTCTGTTTGTAAGAGATGTAAAAGCAACGTTTTGCATCTTCATGACAAGACTAAAGGTTTTGAGAAACATCTGTATTTGCCTGTAAATTTGGAGTGGAACCCCCACAGCTCTCCGTCTTTCTCTCACGGCAGCTTTGGGTTTAATTATGAATGATAATCTGTAGTTTCTTTAAAGCTTTAACACTTTTTGATACCACCGGTAATAAAAACACTGGAGAATGTATGATTCAACCACGTGGTATCCGAAAGGATCAAGGTATCAACAATTTTGACAAGCCGCCTCAAAGTTAATTTTCTCATGTGTCAAGGAGAACTTAGTGCTCAAAACACTGTGTGTGTACGCTCGCTCAGTAAATGCATCCGCGCGTTTCCTGATGAGTCAATATTGTGAGACAGTAGGCGAAACAAATATGAGACCCATCATTCAAGGAAACTTGCTCTCACCACGTATTTGACAGCGCTGATGAACTGGTTGTGGAAAAGTAAATGTTGAGATTCATCTTCAGGGTTGGCAGCAGAGTAGAGCATCCCACACACACTGCAGGCCACCGCTCCAAAGTGCTTCTGTCCCGCATCCTACCAGACAAAAGAAAACAATCAATCTCTTGTTGCAGCGAAATACAACTCGCAAAAGGAAGGGATGAGGAAATGAACGTGTTCACTTACAATAATTGTTTGGGTTCCATCTTTATCTGTCTCTTTTAGCTTCTTGACTTCTTTTTGCAGAGAAGCTTCAGAGAGGGGAGTCTCGCCGTCTTTTGGCTTGGCTGCTCTTCTGGGGAATAAAAAAACATCACATTGACTTCATGTTTCCATTGCTACAAGGACAACATGTCAAATGACCACAGATAAAAGTTCTTACACTTGACAAGGTTTTTCAGATGTCTTGTCTGTTTCTCTTTTATCCACCGGAGAAGGATCAACAGCAGCGACTGTAAGAGAAGGCACGATTGTTAAACACACTTTAAGCTTTCTCTGCCATTTAATAAGTAAAAACTTTGGCACACCCTCTAATCTTCTGGATAATTAATATAAAATTTTACCAAACTGTCCTCACACATTACAGAATGTGTGTCTCTTCCTAATCCAGTTAAAAAAGCTCAGAGAAAATGAAGTGCTTCAGGGTACAAATGAGGACAGTAACATACTAAGAGATATCCTGCAGACAGAATCAGTCATGCAACATGCATGGCAGAATTGTGCAAAGATACCAAAGAAATACAAACCAGCTGGCTTTTCTTCACACTTCTGCGTGCCATCAGACTCCTTGGAGTTTACTTCTGAGGGGACAGAGGATGTGGGAGCTGATGGAAGTGGACCAGCAGTTTCCTATGGAAGAATGAAGGAGCGACAAGTAACATCAATAGTCAGCATACTGTTTTTTTTAACAGATTACCACATGATTTATATTTGAGTTACCTTGCATTTGCTGTCTTCTGCTGATGTTGAACTTGGGGGTTTATGAGAATTAGCCTTAGGAGCAGCAGCAGGCTTTGTTTCAGATGTGATTGAAGCAGCAGGCTGGGGGGTTGTTGAAGTGGACTGCTTGACCTGGAATGTACTGCCACTTCCAGCAGGCTTTAATTGGGGAGAAGCAGAAGCAACAGTCTTGGCCTGACCTGAAGCTGAAACAGTTTTTGGCTGAGGAGTGGTCAAAACAGGAGACTTTAACTGAGCCTGAGCTGAAGGGACACCTTTTGAAGAAGCTGCCGGAGTCGCTGGTGCTTTTGACTGGGGCGTTGACGCAACAGCAGACTTTGACTGTGGATGGGGGATACCAGAGGGCTTTGACTGACCTGAGATCTGTCCAGCAGCTGTGGTCTGAGCTTTTAATTTTGCTTGGGCGGCAAGTTGTGATGAAACTGTGGGTCTAGATTGAGCTGCCGGGTTTGACTGAATGTTTGGTCGTGTCGTCTGCATGGGTCTTGTCTGAGGCCTGGGCTTTGTTGGAGCTACAGGTAAGGGGTCATCATCGAGTTCAAAGTCATCAAAGGAATACTTAGGCCTGGGTTTGTATGGAATGTACTCGACAGGCTTCTGTTTTTGAGATTTAAGTCCATTGGGCATGGGAGGGGGTACTGCTGGGAGGGTCCTCTTGGCTGGTGATCTGGTCGCTTTTGGGGCAGGAGTTGTGGTTGCTTTTGAAGTTTGAGCTTGACTTAACCTTGTAGATTTACGGGTTTCAGTTACTGGAGTTTTAGAGGTTGGAGTTGTAGCAGGTTCAGGTTTACTTGGTTCAGTTGTTGTAGGTTCCTTGTTGGTAGGGTCGGTTTGAGGGGTTTCTGTTTTAGCAAGTTCAGCCTTAGGACTGTCTACCTTGGAAACTTCTGCCTTGGGTGATGCAGGCTTGCTGGCTGAGGAAGGACTTGGGAGAGGAGTTTTAGAAGGACTGGCTGCTGGTTGTGGAGCAATGCTCACAGGAGTCACAGAAAACAAAGAGAGGGGTCCTTGCCAATCCATGTCTGAAAACATCTGATTCGCTTGATCAGACTTAAGTTTCTTTACACGTGCCCAGGACATTTTCTCTCTCTGCAGTTCAACCTGTCTTAGTCTCTGATACCTAGTCAGCTTCTTTTTCTCGTGTGCTTTTAATGGCACAGAAACCTGTGAGATGAAGAAACGCCTCTTTGGAGTCTCTGCAGCAGGCTTGGACTCTTCAGCAGGCTTTGACTCTTCAGCAGGCTGAGCCTCAGCTGAAGCCGCCGTGGAGACCTGGGCTACAGATGCCTCCTCAGTCGCAGGTGTTGCAGAAGCAGAGCACTCTTCTGGTCCTGCAGGTGTAGCAACATTAACTGTGTCTACCACCTGTGTTTTCTCAGGTTGACTTTCCTTTTTGCTGGCTTCACTCTTTACTGCTGCTGCCGCTGCCACCACTTCTGCTGCTGCCGCCGCCGCTTGCTTTTCTTCCTCTATCCTCTTCAAAAGCATACTGTCGGTAGCAATGTCCTCTGCAATCTCCTGACAAAGGGCTAAGAGGTTCATCTGCTGTCTATTTGCTGGTCTCTTAGCTGCTGCAGCCTTTTGCTCAGCCAGAGCTGCCAGGCGGGCTTTGGTTCTGGCCTGAGTGTTCATTTCTTGTTTCTTGGGTTTTCCTGCCTCAACTCCCTTTTTGTCATCATCAGTCTTCTCAGTTGTTATTTTTTGCTTCAAGTTAGTGACGCAGTTGTCACTTTTCTTTGTCTCATCAACCTTTACCTCCAAGGTGTTAGCAGGGACCTCCTTGGGTGTTTCTTGAGGCTTTTCTATGATTGAAATGTCAGTATCTTCATCGTTCTCCTCCTCTGCTACTACGATCTCACGACCAATCTCTATTTCCTCCAGAATCTGCACTTCTTGTAAAACCAAATCATCTGAATTTTCTAACACCAGATCATTACAGTCTTCATGGTTTGTTATTTCAATCTCTGGAGCATTAAATTCCATGATATCAGACGAGTGTTGCTGGCTATGGTCAGAATTGTGAACAACCTCAACGCTTTCCTCAGGAGGAATTTCTGCTGCAGGCCTGATCACCCAATCACTTGAATTGGACGGTGTGGGATCTCTGACATCCCCAGATGTTTGACACTGCTGCATTTTCCCTTCAGGGATCGTGACATTTTGATGGGAACCATTTAAAGCCTGCTGATTTTCCACATCGCCTACTAAAGCACTGTCTGGGCTAAAATGCTCTGAAAGCGAGGCTGACAACCCTGATTCAGCTGCAGCTTGAGTAACAATATCAAAGTGAATTTCATTCTCTAGGACTGGTTCCAAGATTACAAATTGCTCTGAGGTACTATCTGGAATTTCAACTTCAGTTGTGGCTGTGGTAGTTGTCACTGTGACGTCTGTAACCTCCTGGAGCCCAGCGTCCTCCTGCACGTGGTCGGAAACCTCTGTGGCACCTACACAGTCTGAATACCCGTTCCTCTCACTTTTCTCTGTCACAACTTCAGACTGGTCATCTGGCATGCTGATGTCATCACTAGAGCTGATTACTGCCACTTGTTTCAAATCCACACTTGTTTCACCCTGCTCGAACTGTGCAGACACACAACTCTCTGGCACACCGAAAGTCTGTACTTCCATTTTTACTTCTTGGCTGTCTGAGGCGCAAATTAGTTGCTCAGCAGCTTCCAGTTGTTGGTGACAAATGTCCCTGTTTTCTCCATTTGTAGAGAAATCTCCTTCAATCTGATGGGTCTCTGAGTTATGTACATCCAGCGAAGAAAAGCCACCATGGTTTACTGGTACTGTGGAAATGTCTCTATCATCATTACTCTCTGGGCTACTAATGGGCTCATAGACCACCTGGTGTTCATGTATCTCAACCTCCGACTGGCTGACCATCTTATTCTGCTCTTCTGAAGCCTGAATTACAACATCCATGTCGTCTGGTTGGTTGCAAACAAAAACTATCACTTCATTGCTTCCAGCTCCCCCTCTGTGTCCTTCAATATTACAGACTGTTTTCTCAGCCTTATCAGAAGAAACGATAACACCCGCTTCTTTGACCTCATTAATCACTTTGCTCCCGGTTTCCTCTTCTATCACAGAATCTACCTGTTCTAATGGTTCCCTTATAAGATCTATATCCGCTTGGATAGTATCAGCTCTTGAATTTGGCTGCATGTCTTGATTTTTTCTACGATCAGAATCAGCCAAAGGAAAAAGTTTTGGGATGCCATTTGATAAAGTATTACTTTGTTCCCTAACATCAACCGTCCCCTGGTTTTGCTGTTCTGCTGCATCAGGAATCTCTGTTATCATTGGTGTTGTTTCCATATTTACGAGAAGGCCTGGTACATTATCACATTCAGAGATCACATTGTCTTCATTTTCACAACCTGAAGTCACCAGATCTTTTATACTGTGTTCACTGACCTCTTGGCTTTGTATTTCCACTGGTGATGTTGGAATACACATCTCATCTGGTGCTATTGTTGCTTGTGAATCAATTTCTGTTTGATTTTCAGGAGCATCCTCACATTCTGTGATAACCTTGTTTTCTTCACTCTCAGTATTGGCAACGGTAACATCCGTCTGCACTTCAATATCTGTAGTATGGTCATCAACTCTCTGACCTCTCTGGCTTTGTTTTTGTGCTGTTGTTTGATCAGAAAAGTCTTCTGGTGTTGCTGCTGTCTGCAAATCCATTTCTCTTTGATTCTCTGTTGTACCGATGCGTTCTTTGATTAACTTGGTATCGTTTTTGTTAGTCTCAGGAATTTGAATCATTAGGCCTTCTTGTACCTTTTCTGATATGTTTGCTGTGGGTTCAGAGGCTTTGCTCTTCTTGACTTCAGTTTCTTCTGTATTTGCTGCATCAAAAACCTCCTCTGGTGTTGTTGCTGTCTGTAAATCCATTTCTCTTTGATTTTCAGTTACAGTGACACATTCTTTGATAACTTCGTTTTCATTTCCGTTACTCCCGGGAGTCTGAATCATGGGGCCTTTTTGAACCTTCACAAAAGCATCTTCTGCGGGTTCAGTGGCTTCTTGGCTGTTCCCGACTTGTGTTTCTATTGTAGGTGCCAAATCAGAAACCTCTGATGATGTTGCTGTAGTCTCCATGTCCACTTCTATTTGAGTCTCAGCAGCAGCATTAACACATTCAACATACACCCTGCCTTCATCTTCAGTGCTCTGACTTTTTCTAATTGGAAGTGTCTGTGCTTTATCAGACACGTCTTCTGTTCCTCCTCCTCCGGTTTGTGAACTCTCCTGGCTTTGTTCTTCCATTGTAGAGATCTCTGATGTCATTATCGTCACACCCTCAGGTCCACTAGTAAAATCAACTTTCACCACATCTTCATTTTCCAATATTTCAGAATTTCCAATAACAACATCTGGTTGACTCTGAATAGATAGGTTTGTGGTGCATTCAATGACTTCCTGGCTTTTAACCTCAACTGTAGGTATTGGACTACAAATCTCTGATGTTGGTGTAATCTGTGTTTCTGTTTCCCCTTGGCTCTCAGGTCCAATAGCCAGTTCAAAGGTTACTATGCCCTTATTTTCCATTGTTTTGGAGTTGACCCCATTATCCTGATTACATGTGGTAGATTCCTCGCTCTCTTGGCTTTGTATTTCCACTGTTGCATCCTGATTAAACATTTGATGATGTGATGCAGCCGAAGCCTGTAAATCCATTTTGACTTGACTATTATGTTTAATCTTCATTTCTTCTTCCATACTTGTGGAATTTTCCTCGACCTCAACAATTATTTCTGTAGTTTTCTCATTCACTCTGTGGGTCTCATGGTTTTGTGCGGAGTCAGACATCTCCTCTGTTGTTATTTTAGTCTGTGTGTTCACGTCTATCTGACCCTCTGAGACTGTGACACAAGCGGAAAGCACCTCGCTGTGAGTCTGCTCTTGAGCAGCCTTACAATCTGGTGTCAGTGTTTCTACACAGCTTTCAGTCGTCCTGACCTCTTGCCTCAGTTGTACATCAGTTAAAGACTGCGGCCCCTCAACAACCTGACTCGACAGGAACGCCACTCCTTTTCTTTCACTGTCTTCAAGCTTTTCTTCAGACTTTCTGATTATATCGTTCACATCGCATGAGTTGGAATTTCTACCTGTCACTTCATGGCTTACTCCATCCTGTAGATGGTCAGACTTTGATTCTGCTTTAAAACTAACTTGAATTTTAAAACTGAGGTCTGTTTGAGTCATTGGGTTGCCAACAGACTCTGTTGTCGTCGTTACATTTTCCTCAGTCTGTCTATCAGGAATTCGACCTATGCTTTTATCGTGACACAGTGATTCTATACCTGCAGAGATACTGGCTGCTTCAACGACTCCCTGCACTTTATGCGCTCCTTCCTTACTTTGACATTTGATATCTAACCTCACCTCCTCAGACACAGATTCTGTGGCCTCCTTTATGTCAGGTTTACTGCTCACATCCCTCTGAGCTGAATCTGTCTTCTCATTTGCCTCCCTAGAATACAGTTTATCCTGTGGAGAGGCTTGTGTTTCATTATCTGAACCCTTTTGACTTTTTAAGGAATCCTCAAGGTCTGTCTTTTCACTTTCTCCTACCTCCGATGTGATGCCAGGTGTATCTGTAACTTCACTGACACAGTCTAGAGTTTCTCTACATGATGCAGGTGCTTCCTTATCCTCCAGCCTCTGGTTTTCTGATGTTTTTAATTCCTCATGCTTACTTTCATCAACAGACACCAATGTTTCCTTTGACTCTTCTTGGGCAGCATGAATTAAAATGTTGTTGCCCTCACTTTCAGTAACAGATTCTTTTTTCTCATCCTGAAAATTTTCACTCACACTTTGCCCACTTGATGAATCAGAAAATCTACCATAATTATGGTCCATCTGAATGGTGCCCCCCGGTTCTGATGGGGAGCCTTGGCTTGTTTCCTGAAGGTCAGACGGCAGCTCTTCAGCTTTGCGCTTGGCTTTTACTCTATTAGAATATTTTCGGATGCAGCGGGCCTTGTCACCTTCATCCCTCTCTCTGAAGAGGTCAGTCTTACTACCATCACTACTGAATTCATCCTCTGACTCTGTGGAGGCTGTTCGCTTTAGGGAAGCTTTGGTGTTAGCTTTGGAGGGAGCATCTTCACAGGAGGCACTTGTGGCTTTTAGGAGCTTGGCTTTTTTAACAGGTGGATCAGAAATGTTTTTGCTGGAATCCTTTGGAGGGGAACTCTGTTTGGATGACTTGGCAGGCTTAATTCCTCTTTCCGCTGAGGCAGACCGTTTTTTCTTAGTCCTGGGAGCTGCTGTCGTTTCTCCTGCAGTTCCTGTTTTAAGGGCTCTATTAATGGTAGCTGGTGCAGTTTTTGATGGCAGAGCCTCCCCATCCTCATCTGGCCTCTTCATCTTAGGCTGAGAGTCATGAGGAGCTGGTCCTCCTTCTGAGGCCGGCATCCTGTCAAAAACATTTGACAAAAACTGAGTAAGTTCACCATGCACTTAAGCCCGATATAGCCAGGGCAACAGAGGAGATGCAACTTAATTCTAAATATCTGTTTAGTATAATAAGCAAGAAGTAACATGTAGGGCTGGGAAATTAATCGAGTTTCAATTTGAATTTCATCTTCCAACGATCACAAAAACAAGCGATTACTGTGCCTCACGTCGTGTTTCTCTCGTTTGTCCAGTTTAAGTTATGTTTGTTTCAAAGTGTTTGTTATCATATTTTGAACACGAGTACATCACCACTATCTCTAAAACATAGTCATTTACAATTTACTCATTATATATTCCTATTTTTTCACTTAATTACTGTTTGCTTTTCAGTGTGTTCAGAGTGTTTACGTTCGATAATTACACGTGATCCATATGTTGTAATATCGTGTTTACAATTAGTGATTACCAGCACCCCCCCTCTCCCCCGATCCCTGCTTGAACAACCTTGCTCCCTATCCCTCTTCCTGCATTTTATCCCATCCCCACATTAAGAGTAAGGTCTTTAACCTGCTTTTTGTAAAGTGTCTTGGCACTATACAAATAAAGATTGATTTATTGATCCAAAATAATCGTGATTTTGATTTCTGACATAATCGAGGAGCCCTAGTAATAAGTCTTCCTCCCAGTGGTGTAGTGCAGGGTATAAGCAGGTTTACAGAGTATACCCACTTCTAAATCTCCTCTGATTGATTGACAGTATTCAGTAGGATGGTGAAGAGATGACCCTCCCTACTCTGTCTCTAATTGGCTAGTACACACTTACTTAATATGCAAGAGGAGTCTTATGTTTATCCTTGAGGAAAATTAAGAGTATGCCCACTTCTTCAGGCACCTCTACACCTCCTGTTTAACTTTTCTGTAGAGTAATGAGATTAGGAGAAGATACCATCACACAACAGGGTAAAAGACATTAATCCCAGTCCAAAAAAGAAGAACAGTGTTGAAGACTACTGTTTTTGTTATTGTTAAGCAAAATAAATGATGTCTTAGGTGGTTATTCTACCAAGCAACACGGCTAACGTGGGACATAAACACAGGTATATCGCAGTTTAAAAGGTGGCAGGCGAGTCACACAATGTACGATCTATATCTACTCACTTATTCACCATCATAAGTAACTATCGCAATGACTGTTTCAAAGCCCCACGTATTTGTTTGTCACCAGTAGCTGTCGGCAGAAACAGAAATGGTCAGTTGACTAGCTCGGAGTGGCTAGTTGTGCTAGCTTCAAGTGCACAGCGGTGGGAGCTAACAGCTAGCAGCTAACTCGCAACAAATGAGCGAAAAGAGACTTCGTTATTCAAGTCAGCAAAACAACATCCAGACACACGAAGAGGATCGTGGGAAGAGCATTTCTTACGGTATTTAAGTCTGCGAGGATATGAAGGCAAGGCATGCGCCAAGCAAATGTAGTTTGATGTTTTCTTTTTCAACAACAGCTGTTTTTTTTTTTTTTCCTGTGAATAAAAATTAACTGTACTTCCGGAGGGAAACGGCGGAAGTGACGCAGAATCCCACCGGGCACAAAACTCGAGATGAAAGTTTTAGGAATTTTATTACGGTGTTTTACTCTTTTTACGTTTATTTATTTTTAACCGGAGGCGAACAAAGACATCTATGGTTACCTTTTTGTTCAAAATCAGCCGAAACTAATTTAGTGATCGTTGTACTATAAGGAAAACATGTCTTTAATTATTTTTAATATTAATATATTATTTAATAATAATAATAATTATAATTATAATCACTTTTTGAACCACCAGCCTTTCGGTTGAGAGACAACCGACAAGACAAAGATACAAAAAAAAACATTTTTATTATAAAAACTGCCAGTGAATATGTTTTTTCTTAAATCTTAAAAGATGAAAGCTGAACACAACAAATAAATCTTCCTGATGTGCTGAAATTGATTCAGCTTTTTTATATTTATCCTCAATATTAATTTACAGCAAAGCTCTGAGGACATTTTAAAAAACACTTTTGTCATTTAATTTTTATGGATAGACTCAACAGGATTGACTTTAGTGAAGAAATGCAGAATTACCAGACAAGAAACAAGCCTCCATTTTTTCTGAGATTTTATTTTTCAGACAATGCAGATATGTCATCACCACATCACATTAGTTTGAGGCAAAACAAGTGCAGTATTCTACAGTTGTTAGAAATAAATATACAGAAACAATCCAATATAAAGGCATTCTTAACAGTGTTCAGTTCAGCGAGCGAGGGGAAGTTATATTCATTGATCAATGTACTGACAGCTGACAGTAAAGAGAACAGCGGGAGGGATAAGAGCATGAATAATGACATTGTGAGTGCATAAGTCACTGTTACTTTTTCATTTCTAAGATTCCACTTCCCGGCCCACGCCTCTTTGCACTGCAGATGTTACAAAACTGCACACCAGGAATCTATAAGGAAGGAGAAGGTACAGAAGTCTCAACATCAATCACTCAGTCACTCGGGTTCTTTGAGACACAAACGATGAAAAATCAAAAAGTTCTGAGAGAGACACTCACGGTTCCTGCAGAAGGTAAACACTCCTTGTGAAACATGTGTCTGCAGTGAAACACCACCACATTAAAGGGTTTGGCCATGTCTGAAACACATGTTTGTCACATTATCAGCCATGACTCAAATGCTCAAATGCATCACAACAATAAAAAAACAACATGGATACCTAACTAGAAACCTACCTGATGGTAATATGGTAGCATGACACGATTCACAAATGTTCTCCTCTGAAAGTAAAAGCAAGCACTTGTATGAGTATCGATCAAAGTGACTTAATATCGAATGAATCTGCTTCAGGACCGCCAAGGAAAAGGTTCACCCACCATCCATCCGGACTCCTCTCATCTGTGTGCGGTGCATCTTCTGGAGCAGGGAGAGGGAGTCGGCCACCAGGATCTTTTTACAGCCTTCCCTCAGAAGAATCTGAGAAAAAAACAAAAACACCACAACAGGGAGTAAATAAACAAGTTATTACACTATGTTATGTCCTTAAAATAAGCAACATTATTGTATCACTAAATATTTTCCTGGGAGCTCCTGAGTGTTTATCCAGCTCTGCATGGGTCTGTAAACCTTTCTGTGTTCTAACCTCTTTCCATTTTTCAAAAGCATCTCCAATATTGATCCTAGTTTGAGCACGTTTCTGCTCCTGGAGCTTATTAGAAACATGCAGAGGCTTTGTAGGTCGGGTACAATCACTTCTATCTGGACCAGTTCTCTTGCCCGCTTCCATCGCTGCAACACCTGTTGGGTTGACCTGATAACTGCTCTCATATCTGGCAAACCGAGGGGTGTCCAAAACGGCCATGTGGGGGTGCTTTAAAACCGCCTACCTTCTCTGGTCCAAACAAATCCAGAGCATTCAGGACCAGAATCTAAAGTTAGAAGGAGGACATACTGGCTGCTGCATTGTTGTCAGAGAAGCCAGCACTTCAACATAGCATGTTTCCTTAATGTCTGATCAGATAGTAAGGTCACTTCATCATTTCATTCACTACACATCTCACTGACTGCTCATTTTATAGATCTTTGTGTTTTTGACACAAAAAAGGGTAGACGTGTTTTGCTTGATTTAGAGTTAATCTGCAGCAGGATATTTAACAGAACATCTTAATGTCTCTTGTTGACTTATTCAATATTTATAAAACCTTTTTCTGAGTTTAATTGAATCTGTTGTTTTACTTTTTATTCAACCCAGACATTTAACCCTAACTTGTGAATTTAATTATTTATTGCTCGTTTGATATCATTGTCTTTTCCCTTTTATCTTCTTTTTTTTTTTTTAAACTGAATACAAGCTACACGTCAAGCGAGGAACCCTGTTCACACATCATCCAAATGATTTTGAAGAAATAACCTCATGTACGGTCAGTCTTACTTGCAGATTGTAGTCCTGGAGGATTTTTACTAGTGAGTCTCTGAGGTTTGGTATCTCCATGCCCTCCTTAATGCGATGGATGAGCAGGATGGGATCCACATGCGTGCCGATGTTATTAAGGAGGCCGGTGATGAACGCTGGGGAGTGATCGACGGACACACAGAAAGCAGAGGAGTGTTATACAAGAGAGAAAATGACAGAATCTAAAATAAAAATACAGGAAGAGGACGAGAATAACTGAGTCAATAGGAGAGTGTCTCATACGTGGTTTGTCAATAGAGTAAGAGATGAGGTCCTCCCACAGCTCTGCATCATCCTGCTCTTTGGCAAACTCGATGGCCTTGTCCACGTCCTCCAGCTCCTCCATGATCATCTGCAGTGCCCGCCTGCAGTTACCCATCCTGCCTGAAAGCAACGTGCTGGATTACTTTGATTTTTCATCATTTCACAACACACTTAAAGTAGGAAACGCCGACCTTAACACACAGTATGTATTTAGTCTCTGCCTCCATACGGACGCTGACTTATCGCACTTGTGAAGCTTTGAAACGGAGCATTTTTCTCTGTGTTGTAAGACTTATGCAAACCACAAACAAAGGACTGGATGGGTTTATTTCACATTTTGTGGGTCAGTAGACACTTACCCAAATATATGTTGTGTGAAAAAGTGGATTTTTCATGCTATGTTCCCTTTAAAATCACAATAATATTATATTGTGCCTCAATTATCATCATATGGTATTGTGGAGCCTCTGGTGATTCCCACCCCTAATACTGTACGCATGATGGAGTAAGCACAAACCTCAGTAGCACATATATCATATACAGTAGGTGTAGTTTTGTGGGGATGTACCTTTGACTAGAACTTACTGAGCAAGAAGACGGTCTCCTCTACAAAGTTCCTCTGCTGACAAACCTCCAGGGCCTGAGAGGAAACGAGGTGACACATCATTAATGTCCTGCAGAGTCTTGAAACTTGCAGTTTATATAGGATATATGTACGATGTAATGATACAAGCATTAGAATGTTTTACCTTTTCAAGGGGGCAGTGCGTGCTGTCCCTCAGGAAAGGCAACAGATTTGGACGGTCGTACTCGGCATACAGGACAATCTGCCTCTCGTGGTATCTCTGGCCTTTGTGGTGGTCCCGCTTGAACAGTTTATGGAGGTACTGTGTGAAGAAAATGACTGTAATTAGCTCTGAGTTCAATTCCATGAGTGAATCTGGTTATGTTTAAGGATGTATCAACTCACCACGTGCAGAAGCTCGGGCCTGTCTGCCAGTTCCTCCACCACCCTGTCTGTCTGTCAGTGAGAGGAGAGAAACAACATCAGCAGGCAGCAGAGTCACATCAGTTAATTTAAGACTGAGGGGAGCCAGGTACACTTACTGATATCTTGTCTTCATTATCCAGAAGCATGTCAACAGCTTTCTGACAGCACACATACAGTGGATATATTACTGACCAGTGTCTTAATTCGGAGGATTTTTAAAAGACTCAACATGACAATAAAATGACTCAATTAACATCCGTCCATGATGGGGATTCTACCTCTTTGTCAAAGTCCATTAGGAGCACGATCTTGTCTTCTATGGAGGAAAACAGGTTGTGTTTGTGGATCAGCTGGTAAACATCTTTGTGCCTCAGCTTCAGGTAGATCTCTAAGGCTCTGTCGTACCGCTGGTCATATGTGTACCTGGAATCAAACACAGATAGGTTGCTAGGTAAGATTCAATTTTATCAGCAGAAATGATCAAGTCGTTGAGAGTCCTTAGATGTTGCAGGCCTTTAAGGGATGCCATATGATATGATACCATATAATAGAGTTCGATTAGATACTAAAATGGCACAGTACGATACACTCTACTGTAAACTTTACTCACAGTTCAGCCAACGTCTTGAGCAGCGTTCTGTTAGTGGGGTCTCTCTTCAGGTGATCATTGACCGCCTGAACAATGGCCATGTTGTTGTACAGCTCTCCAGGCCACTCCCGGATCAGTGTGGCAAAACCCTTTAAGGACAGCAGAGAAAGCAGGACAAGCTGTCAATCAAACGAACAGATTAAATCCGGGTGTGTTACATGATGTCAGGACTAATAGCGGGAAAGTACCTCATAGTCAGTTTTAAGAAATTCATGCAGGATCATTTCATAGATGGCCGGTCTGAGGCGCAGATCTCCTCGGGGTAAATACTGGCTGATGGCCTGACATTGGAAAGAGGTGGAGCAGTATTGATAAAGGCTGATACTGGAAAACACACACATAATTTTAGCTCAATGAAGTAAAAGAAATTCAGAACCAGATCCTTTACCTTTAACTGTCCGATGGTCTTGAATCTGTACACTTCATTTTCCCAGAGATCCATGTTTTTTCCAAGAACCTTTTGGCACTTCCTGCACGAAGGAGAAGCAGTTAAATCATTCACATTGAACAAGAAGATTCTGCTTTTTGACTTTAGAAGCGGTGGACATGCATGAGGCCATAGTCCCATCAATAGATACAGAAAGAAGATACAGTTTGTGAACAACATGCTCTCTTTATGTTTGAAATGTTATTCTTTACCCAGGAAATAGTGGTGTGAAATAACAAACAGATCAAGGCTACTGATTTAAGCTCTGGAGAATGAGTCAGGGGACTTGAGAGTTTGAATGTCACAAAGCCTTCTAGTTCGCTTTGATTTCAGTATAAAAGGTAAACAGAATCTTCTTGTATTTTTCCAGTTTCCATGGTAACTTGGTGATAATAATTTGGATTATGTTTCAAGTTTTTTTTCCTTCTTTTGCACTTTTTGAATGAAAATAGACATTAAATGTAGGAGCAGATTATCAAATAATATGTGGCTACTGGTCAGGTGTTACCCCCCCAGGAGGGGAAGAAGTTTTTGACGGCAAAGCAGCTGCTGCAAGAGTTACAAGAGTTACAAGCGGGTGTTTTTCTGAAAGGAAATATGGACATGTGGAGCCAATGAACAACGCAGTTTGACTTGGACTGTCATTCATCCTACAAGGTAACGTTAATGTCAATAAGTAAATCCAGGTGCAGCGCCTCAGTGGCTTATCGCGTCGACTTTGCCTCTACATTGAATATTCAGCTTTTACAGAAATGTCAGAATCTTGCACTTTGACCGTGGAGATAAAAAAAATAAAGACAGAGATCTCAAACCGCTTCACCACAGTGTGCACATGTACTCACTGAGAATCACGTTTTCTTGGTTTATTTTTATTGTGCTCTCTTTTGTATCTCGACATCATTGTAAATAAGGGAAACCTCAAGAATTTTCAAGGTTTAACAAAAAGGTTTAAATTAAGTGTACTTCTTAAAATATCTCATCAACACCGACTCCCTGGAAACCTCTCCAATCAATTACAATCCTGCTCATGCTCAGAAGAGGGCTGGCCCACCTGGCGGCGCTGTCATAGTCTCCTTTCTCCACTAAGTGGTTGATGTAAGCCATCCCAATCTTCTGGACGTCGTGTCTCTTGATGTTTTTGAAGCTGATTTCTGCAGCCATCAGCGCCTCCTGTCACATTTAAACCACAGTAACAGGACATGAAATTAAACTACTGTATGTAATTGTACACTGTGACCTTTTGTAACAATCGTAAAAATTACCAGCACAGACCTCATATTTCTTCTTCTCAAGCAGCCAATCGATGTGGTCATCTTGGTCTCGCTCTTTTGCCACAACGATGTCTTTGGGACTGATGATGTAGAAGAGCGACTCTCCCTCCGCATGCTCTGTTAATGAAAATGCATTTATGGCTCTGTCAGCTGACATTTGACGGGAGATGCGTAATAGAATCAGAGCGCAGTAAAAGGTTGTGTGACATTTCTCTGAGGGCAGGTTTTTTTTTTTTTTATAGTCTCACCCAGGCGGTAGTCTCTGCACTCGTTGTCTTGGAAGTTGCGCACGGTCAGCGCGTCTGAGGAGATCTCCTCGCAGCTCTCGGGGAGAGGCTGGATGATGTCGAGGCGAGGCCGTGCACGAAACTCCTCATCCTGCACACACCCACAAACACATACTACCGTTTAAAAAACATATACGCCTCTATAAAAACTAAATAAAAAAGAAGTCATCTTTACCATGTGATCAGAATTCTCCTTCACAAAGTACAGGGTGACGAGCTGATCCGCCAGCGGGGCCAGACCGCTGATGAAAAACTCGGTCTCAAATGCAGACACTGTTTTTAAGAGACAAAGAGAGAACAAACATAAGATGCTATGTTAGTAAATATGATCAATCTGGAAGTTTAAAGTGGGAACAAAGTGGCCCAATGACAGTTTTCTGTGTATGAGCTTCTGGATCTTCACTTTAACACACAGCATGCACTTCCTCAACTACCATTTATGTTCTGCACAGATAAGATGATTGTGCATTCATAAGACTGTCAGGTAACTGGCCTCAGGATTAATCCAACTTAATATCTACCTAAGGAGCAATATGTAACTCTGACACGGTACTTATATTTTAAGTCAGTCTCTAATGATTTCATCTTTATTTTCAGTCTTGCTCTATTTTCTCATTCTGGCTTGATTTTTGAAGGACTTTTTTAATTTAGCTCTGAGTAAGTATAATAGGTTCATTTTCACATGCTGTGTATTTTATACCTATTTCTACGTAGCGGCTGGGCAGATCTCTCATTTCAGTGGGATTTCGCTCTTTCACAACACACATCTGAGGGGGGAAAGAAATACAGACAAAAAGTGTGAACAACTGGAAAAAAGCCTTTAACTAACAAGTGATGCATTTGAAGAGAAAAGAAGCAAACCTTAATGGAAGTACCCCAGCCAACGATGAGGGTGGTGTTGTCTTTCCAGCACAGGCTGCAGGGGTACATGTCAGGCCTCAGGCTCACGTTATCCCGCAGCACGTTTGTGATCCGCTGTTTGGTGCTGATATCGTAAATTTTAACTCCCTAAAACAAATCAAGACAAAGGAAAAGATTAGCAACACTTAGAGAGAATAATGTTCTTTTTATTTGGGTCTGAGACCGAGCACTCACCACATTGTTGGCCCAGGCGATGAGGTTCGCTCTCCACTGGATGTTTGTGATCGAGCCCTCGCCTTCATGCAGCACCGACATCTTCCAGCGATTTAACCAGTTCCTTTCATACAGAAGCAGCTGGGAGAAAGAAAACAAGTACACATTTCAAAAACAACACAGCATGCTTCTGAAATGAACTGGATGCAGTTGTGCAGCCCTGCCTGCAGAGGGCAGTAGATGAACATCACATTGCACAAGAGTAGTGCTGTGTGTGATGGTGAAAACAGTCAGCTTGAACTGTAGGAAACTTTTATTTTTCACACCCGGATTGATAAAGTCGAACCTGATTTAATCTAATATGCACATTTTAATTCCACTTCAGATCTTTTAGGCACAAAGAGAATAAAGACAGATTGTTCTTTCAACTCCTTCTAAGAGAGAGAGCAGCACATTCGCTTTACATCCAGCGATAAAGGAAGTCATTTTACTCTTAGACATGGCTGAAGTAACTAAAAAGAAGACGGTAGAAAAACCTACACAGAAAAGGTTAAACATCTGATGCATTACATGCTAGATATAATACACCCTTCACCATTCATTGAGGCACTGTGAAAGCAGAGAAACACTTTTTCAAAACTCCACATTGTGTTGACTTCATACTTCACGTTTACTTTCTTGTCTTCTCTAAGAGGTGTGGGAGCTCAGCAGGAGGGTTCGTGTAAGGCCCGTGTTTTTAACCACGGTGCAATGTGACATCAAGGAGGTCGTAAAACTATTTTATAAATTGCAGTCTAATGTTCAGGCCGTGTATTGTGTGTGCCGTAAGCGGACAAAGCATGTCATTCACATTCCCTGCATTTTTACTGTCCTTACTTTTATAAACTGACACAAAAAAGAGCATTATATTACCAAGGATCCAGAGAGAAGGTTGTATAGGCTCTTTAATTCAGCAGTTGGGCTATGTTAATAAACAGTTTGCTCTACAAAGAGATGATATGACAAAAGAACTGTGGAGACAAAATTGAATTTCCTTTGACAGGATGTGGCTCCCGTTGAGGCTTATTGATTTTCATCACAGGCACATTGTGGAGGCCTTCACAACTTGGAACTGAGAGGAATCAGCAGCAATTGAAAGAAAATGGCAAAGTAACACTAACAATGGGGTTTCATATGAAAGTTGTTTTTCCTCACCCCTGTTGTATAAATGTCAGTTTATTTTATTTATGGATGGTTTTCATCCATAACTCCACTCCTGAGCAGTTTATGCTTGTGTAATTGGCATGTGGTAATGGAAAGGTGCTTTTTACTTCCAATAAACAAAAACAAATCTAATGCCTGAGATACTCTTACCTTCCGCAGTGACAAAACACCAGAGACAACTTTTCAGGACAGATCACTAAATGCGCCTGGAAACCCTAAGACTATGTTCCCTCTTGATAATGACATCTGCTTGCTGCGCTTGTGAAGCATTGCCTTTCAAACACTGTTGAGCGAACAGCACTTTGTGAAAATGACCAGCTCTCCCGAGAGCACTCCAGCAAAGAGGCAGAAAAAAAGTAAGAGCCTTTCACACCAGACAAAAGGCCGAGCGTCGCCTTCAGCCGGGCCAAAGTGGCAAAAGGTTTGCAGGTTCCGGTTTCATCGGACACAATCAGAGGGAATTATCGTGGTAGGAAATGGGGGAAAAATGAATATAATGACTGCAAGAGTGAAAAAGAACTACTCAAACATACCTTGTTGCCCCCTGTGACAAACTGTTTGTAGTTTGACCTGGTGAACTGAGGGTGTAACGCCACCACCTGCAAGACAACACATAAAGGCAGCCTTAAGAGTATGTAAGTTTAACAGCGGACTGTATATAGATATCGACGTTGTGGCTCCATATCTTTCTGTTGTACAAAAGTGAAGCCAGCAGACAGGCGCTGACATATTGCGCTGGTGAAGTCACTTGGAGCGGATCCGGCTCATGGTGCCATTGGAATTAGAATATTTACAGTCTATGGTTCAACCGGAGGAGGCGGGGTTTATGAACCATATTGTAGCCAGTTGGTAGGGGGATGTTGTATGGTCCATCTTTTTTATACTATCTATGGTTAATATTTTGAGAGGCAAAACTACTTCTTTTAGATATTTAATATCTTGACAGGACACCAGAAGCATGCTGAGACACTAAATTGGAATCAAACTTACTTTGATGGGACAGTCAAAGTTCTCATGGAATCCCTCTCTCGTATAGAGCCCAAACACTTGAACCTGAAACAGAGATGAGACGGCAAAACAGCAAGCGCAGGTGAATAACTCAAAATGTCTCCTTTAATTGCTGCCTCTGCAACTATCCAGGGCCAGCGGGGGAACTGTGGTCAGAAAAAGACTTTGATTGGCTCCCTACTTCTCCACTGGGTCACCAATTAGTGGACAAGTTGATTCTTTGAACCCTGCAGGGTTTAGAAACAGGATTCCTCGACCTCAGTTGGCTACAAACAAACTCTAATGTACCTTTGGAGCACACGACATCCAGATTTTCTTCATCTCAGGCCAAAAAAGCAGGCGAATAATAAAAAAACTCTGATGCAATCTCTCTCTCTCTTTTTTTTTTTTCTGCACCAGCGATTAAGGATTAAGTTAGATTTCCGAAGGATTAACAGTCAACTGAATTGGTGTAGGGCAATTTTTCCAGCATTGATTTTAATTGTCTGCTCCACTTTTTTGTGTGCGACAAGATCTTATTTTTGCCACCGGGGTGCTGGAAGTGAGGAGGGGTGATATCAGAGAGCATATCTTTACTGCGGAAATCCATGAAGGATGGTAGTAATGATGAGAAAAGACAAGATAACACAGGGTGGAGAACATGGAGAGGGTATCGATAGACAGATGACGGCTGACTGACAGCTCATCGGAGCTGAGTGCAAACCCTCTCCCTCTTCTCTTCACAATCTGCTCAAGCTTTTTATAAATTCCTGCATCATGAAAAAAAACTGATTTATGTGTTGATAAAGCTTCCACTTAATGCTCCCACTGCCTTCTAATTCACCAACAAATACTTCAGATCTGCAGCATTAGCATAAAGTTAGATAAGATGAGTTTTTATATGAAGCTGAGGAAGAATTATGAAAGATGAAGAATACTGATTGTTTTTGGTTTTTTTCCTCTGCAGGTCTAGGCATCAGTAACTGTCTGTAATGAGCAGAGAGATCTCACCTTCCCATCCTCGGAGCAGATGCCCACATGCTCTCCACTTTCATCCAGACTGATCTGGTTGATCTTCACTGAACTCTGCGGAGACACAATATCAAGGCATCTTTTTTTTTTTTTAAAGAGGCTGGCAAATATGCATCTCTGTGGCTGGAAAATGTTGCTGTCTGACATTTAACCTCACTGAAAAGCAAGAGAAACCATGAATGGAGCTTTGCATAAACTTTATGACACAAAGAAGGTCACAATGCATCACTGATGCTTTAAAAGTTTCCATTAGAACAAAATGTTTAAGCTTTTTTAAATCATAGATGGATTGTGCCTGTCATCTTTATGCCAGATAGTGTCATAAAAAATTACTTAATTTTACATATTTAAAGCCGTTTTCAGATATGCACGCAAGAAAGTATCTTTTTCAGGAGGACTGCAATTGCCCTTACAGTTTTAGGCACTTGTTAAACTATGGTGTCGGAGTGTTTCTTGTTTTTAATTATCAAAAATTTCAGGCAGGCTCACAATACATTCAGTACTTTCAGTAAAATGTACCTATTTTCTCTCTCAAAGCTGCTTCTTTTGAAACAATCAATGGCATTGCATAGATTCAGTCACATGTTAATTCAATGGTTGTGGTTCAATGTGTCTCTCTCTAAGGGAAACATTATTTGCTCATGCCATATCTGCAATTTCTCCAGTACAACAGTTTCCTACGGGCATTTGTGACACATGTCAAAATCATATTTTTTTTTTCTCTGACCGGCTCACATGTCCATTAAGCACGACTCAGCGATGTCTTTCCTGCTCACTGAAACTCCGTCTTTGTTTCTTTCAGCCAACGACTGATAATTGGCAGTAAGTTCTTTAGATGAGGAGCACTTGAATCAATGGGCTCAGCGGGGACGCTACAGTCAGAAGCATGAGAACAGGTGCAGTAATGTCAAACTGCCCCTTTGTGCCGGACAAATTAGACTTAATTACTGAGTGTTTTTGACGTGCAAATTCAATTATTGTTCAGCATCAATCCCTTCAGATCTGTGGAGAGGCTTGTGGGAAAGTTTCAAAGTGGGACTTAAGCCCATCTAATGCAAAATACATTCTCCTTCAGCATCACTCTGCAGGCTAACATTAGCACTTCTTCTGCCTTGTTAGCACTTCTTCTGCCTTGCTAGCACTTCTTCTGCCTTGTCGTTGAGAGATTTGACAATACATGCAGCTCTCCCCAAACATGATGACTACAAAAGGAGCAGTGTAACGTAGTAAAAGAAATGGCTATTAGCTTTAGTGGAGGGCGCTATATAAAATCATTAAAACAACTCCCAACTCTGTGTGTTGAATATACACATTCCTCAGCCAGTTAGCTTAGCTTAGCATAGCATACACTGGACAAAATTAGCTTAGCTTACACTGGACTCTGTTAGCTTAGCATACACTAGACTCAGTTAGCTTAGCATACACTAGACTTGGTTAGCTTAGTTTACACTGGACTCAGTTAGCTTAGCATACACTGGACTCAGTTAGCTTAGCATACACTGGACTCAGTCAGCTTAGCATACACTGGACTCAGTCAGCTTAGCATACACTGGACTCAGTCAGCTTAGCATACACTAGACTCAGTTAGCTTAGTTTACACTGGACTCAGTTAGTTTAGCATATACTAGACTCAGTTAGCTTAGCATACACTAGACTCAGTTAGCTTAGCATACACTGGACTCAGTCAGCTTAGCATATACTAGACTCAGTTAGCTTAGCATATACTAGACTCAGTTAGCTTAGTTTAAACTGGACTCAGTTAGTTTAGCATAGACTAGACTCAGTCAGTTTAGCATATACTAGACTCAATTAGCTTAGCATACACTAGACTCAGTTAGCTTAGTTTACACTGGACTCAGTGAGCTTAGCATATACTCGACTCAGTTAGCTTAGCATACACTGTACACAGTTAGCTTAGCATATACTAGACTCAGTCAGTTTAGTTTACACTGGACTCAGTTAGCTTAGCATATACTAGACTCAGTCAGTTTAGTTTACACTGGACTCAGTTAGCTTAGCATACACTAGACTCAGTCAGTTTAGTTTACACTGGACTCAGTTAGCTTAGCATATACTAGACTCAGTCAGTTTAGCATACACTAGACTCAGGTCCAATTCTAAAGTATCTGGTGGACTGAGCTAGAGATGTTATGATCCACAGAGGCTTACACTTTCAGCTCCGTCCACAAGATAGTTTAGAAACTGAAGAAGCCTTTCAGAGGAGGGGAGGTGAAACTTCTTCAAGATCCTAATCTTAGTCCAGTTGCCTTTGGATCAAGCTTTGCATTTTCTTACCAAAGTCTTTGCTAAAGTTAGATAGTAAATATGTTTTGTCCCAATATGTCTCAGACAGACTTAAATGTATTGAATGTACTGAATGTTTTAGCATGATCACTTTTGCTGGCTTTTATTATATTTACATATTTGATAATATGATATGATAAATAATAGGGGATGAAAAGAGAAAATGACATAACTTAGGATATATAATAATAATTAATCATCAAATGATGAACATTAGCATCTGTAATTATGACTCGTGTTAATGATCAGTAGGCTTAAGTAATTTCATCATGATAATGGATTTATTGTACTCACAATTTCAAACTTCTGAGTCACATTTCCTTGGATATCCAGCAGGAAGACCTTTCCGAAATGAGTACCCAGGGCGAGAAACTGGAAGGGGACAAATGTAATGTAAATTAAACCAGAAGACATTTAAAATAAATTCAAGATTTAGGAGAAAAAAAATCTAGTTCTGATGAAGGCTGTGGAAGAGGATAAAAAAAAATAGTTGCTGAAGCTGGAGCGAGCGACATGGGCAGAGTGGGGATTGGGTGGGCTTGGAGGCAAAGCTGTGAAATTGCAGGGGGTGGAAAAGCCCTATTTATTAAAGCATACAGTGTGAAATGGCATTTTTTCCACCCTCAAATTAAAATGCTTAAGCATAATAAATGCAGTGTACATCTGACTTCTTCCCATGCTCCCAATGCAACCCAATCACCTCCCTGCCCAGCACAGAGCTATTATTTCTACCGCGCAGCAACTGGTTTGTGTTGTGTGTTTCAACTAAAGTGCAAGTGTGAATTCATGTGTGTGTGTGTATGTGTGTGTGTGTACGCGAGTCCACTGGGACAAAAAAATTATAGAAACCGGGGGCTTTTGGCATTAGATTAAGTGTGTGTTCTTCCACCCCAGCCCATGCTCCATGCCCTCCTCCTAATCCCCCTCCCTTCAAGACCAGCATGTGGATGTGCGGCGAGCCCACCATGCTTCAGTGCAGTCTATAATGAAATGCTTATATTTACAGGCACAGCTGAGCATGTCAGACAGAGCCCCCTGCAATCTCCCCAAATAAAATAACCCAAAATAAATAAATAAAGGGTTCAACCTTGTGAGGCGGAGCGACTTTTAAAGGGATTTATCAGAATGGAATTGTTCAAATGAAATTCCGATTCAAACACTTAAAATATGAGGCAACATAAGGCAATGTGCGCTGTCGGTGGCTTTAAGGGATGTGGGAGTTTGTCACATTGGAGAGGGAGGGGGGGTGGGACGGCGGGACGGCACAGGTAGCTGCATGGCAGCAGGTACACAAGAACAGAAATCCCAGCAAGAAGGACAGTCAGATCAAATTTAAAATTTCAGCAAAGCGATGTCTCTCGCTGTGGCACGCCTGCTATTTTGAGGTTAAAAAAACAAGAGGGAGCAAATCCTCAAAGTAAAAATAAATAAATGAAAATCAATAGCGGTTAATAAAACATCAGGTGAGGAGACATAACTGGCTTTGACTTTTTGCTCTGCTCAGGCGTGCACGTATGCCGCTGGTGCCACAACGATTAACCATCTCACAGAGAGTGGCCTTCTTAAAAAAATATCAACATTCGACAAACAGAGGAGAGGAGCGAAATGCAAGAGTGGGAATAAAAAGAGGAGAAGACAATAGGCGTCTGGTGTCTTTTGATGCATTTTGCAGGTGGAGGTGAGAAAAGAATGGGCTGCCTATACGGATTGAGGAAAGGGGATGAAGACCAACTTTGAAGAGGACAGCTCTCCAATGTGTAGATAAATAATTTGAAATCTGTATTTCCGAACAGCAGATTTGAGGATGAAATGCCCCTGTGGATGGAGGATTGTAACCTGTACCTTGTCATGGACGGTCATACAGCTGGCTGCATCCTTCTGCAGGATTTCTGTCACTCCATTGGAGAGCCTCTCGTACTTCAGCTTGGGCTCTTCTTCGCTGTCCTCCTCCTAGTTCAGGCAGAAAAGATGGATTCATTCAATCACACTTTAAATAACGAAAGAGTCACGTACTTAGGGTTGATGAGACCATAACTTCAGTGAACTTTAATATACAAGTCAGGGGTTCTCAACTGGTGGGTCAGGGTCCAAAAGTGGTTCACAGAGCTGTAGTTAGTGGATCCTGAATGTGTGCCTGGAAAAAAAACTTTGAGTCAAAAAGTCTATGAAGCGTTTTTTAAATATTTTTGTTTCGTCCCATGTAAGAATTGTCCACAAATCGTCTCCATGGCGACGTTCAGACGAGATAGAACAGCACCTTGATCACGAGTTCAATTGTTACACTTCAGTTTAAAACATTTAATTTGAAAACCTGACAGTTGTTGATGCTTCCTGCTGATATGTGAAGAGAGCCCAAAGTTCAAACACATTTCTGTGTTATAATTTTATGCATTTTTATTTATTTTTGCTCTTTCAATAAGAAATGCAATGTCAGGTTTAATACAGCTTTTACAACAACAACAATAACACTATTAATTACGATGAAATAAATATTGGAATCAGTATCGGTACATATGTATTGTAATCATTCTGAACTGAAAAGAAAATTGGAAATCGATGCATCGCTTTTAAAACTATAATCGTCACCGATGTGGGATTTTTGAGGCGGATACTGATATTGATATTAGATAAAGAGAAAATCTGATACCGATATATCGGCCGATATCTTTTTCATCTTTTTCTATGTTCAGTTTTTAGAGATAGATATAGAGAAACACATTTATTGAGTTGATCCCTCAGATGCAGTTATCAAACACTGGTTAAAATATAAACAGTATAATTAAGACAAGATGGTCACTCAACTGGAAAGTAACCGAGCATGTAAGTGCATCACCACTTGGCACTTTATATTGTAATCTATATAGCGCCCTCTGCTGGTGACAGATAACTGCCAGTGTAAAACAGAAGTGATATGCTTATACTGGTCGATATTATCGGCTGACAGATTAATTAACTCTCCATTATACTACCTGTAACCAAAACTATTCACTAAAAACAGGTTTATTTAATTCACTGTCATAAACTAAAAACACAAAAGCGTCATATTTGAGAACCTAAAATGAGTGAACAAACATTGAAATGATCATCCATTAAAAGAGTCGTCAAATCATTTTCTGTTTCATCTACTTGTAATGTCTACACAGTTTTTAGAGTAAATATTGCTGTATGAAAAGACAACAGGAATTGATTGTTTTCAGCTGCATTCAGACAATATCGTGAAGCAAAAGGTAATATGTACGTAATGTATTTTGGGAGTCTGGCTTTACACCCACAGTTCCCGCTGTCGCTGACACCGTGTCACTGAGCGAGACACTGAAGCGAGCAGGACCGCGTTAGCGGGGCTTCATTCTGTACGTCCTGCATGTGTGTAGCAGGAGATTAATGCACAAAGACAAATTTCCCTTATAGCTCGCGTGAAATGCAGCATAAAGCTATTCTTTCATCCCCACTGACAAACATGAATAGCGTCATTTCATAAAGCAAACTTAAAGTATTCTACTGTGTTACACCTTCCAGGACGAGCCAACATTTGCGGCCAGTCACAGCCTGAATATCCCCCATAATTCAGTTTATAACCAATGCTGCACAGTCTGTGGCTGCCCAGAGGGTGCATCAACTCAAAACATTGTCTGCCATTATGTGCTGCTGGGTTGGAGGTGGGGGACAATAGCGTGGAAAAAATGTTATTTTCAAAAACAATCCCTTCCCACTCAACAACGCCATATCGAGGCTATTTCCTGTGTATTCTGCTTGTGAGATTTCTGATGCGAGGGCATTTGTCACAGGTTTAACGGTGCATCAAACAACAAAAAGCAAACTTCATCCCCACAGAGAAACCACCTACTTTCAAACTTTTGCCATCTCTTGTTAGTTATCTTTTTTGTTTTGTCAACTACTCACTTGGTCTTTTTTTTTCTTTGAACCATTTCTGAAAGATTTAACAGGTTGAACCAAGTCACCGGCATACAATCAGGATTCCTCTTCCAAAAACAACCCTCCACTTCCTCTCTGCCTCAGAAAACTATGTACAGCGTAGTGACAAATAATAGAACAAACGAAAATTGGGAAAAAAATGGAAGAGCTTGAAAACCCTTTTTGTGTTTGTACTGAATATTTTTGCAGTAAATAAAGTGGAAACCTAACAGCACTGATGTATCCATAAACTGATTATTTAATATTTATTAAACTGCTTTATGAAAATCAACTGTTTCGATAATCATCAAAATGATTCTGCATGTGCTGTTTGAATTTGTGAAGACAATATAATTTATTTTTGTTTAAAAGTCACAGTGAGTTAGATTGTGTGCAACATGTCTGTTGTGAAAGAATTTGAATCCACTGCACTTAAGAGTTCAAATGAAACCTTTTGCATGGACTATGTGGATTATTCAGCACGTTCAGGCATCAAAACAAGACAAAGCCAAACCTATCAGACTAGTTGAGCCACATTATAAAGGTTGTGAAGAGCATGTCTCTGACTGTCAAAATCTTAAGTTATTTTCTAGGGCCTTCTACCTTTTGCCCATTAGATAGGACAGCTGAAGAGAGGAAGGAAAAGTTGTGACAAGATAGTGGGGGATGACATGCAGCACAGGGATGAGGTCGGATTCAAACACACGTTCATTTATTCTGTAAGTGTAGAACACAGGTACTCACTGAAGTCGTCAAGTGAGACTGCTGCCAACAAGGGAACAGCAGCAGACCCAAAGTAGGCTTCATTAAACCGCAGCATTCAAAGTAAATAATAAATACAATTATAAATTATAATTACAATAATAAAAGATGTTTTTAGCCTGTTTGAGACAAACAACCATAAAGTACGAAGCTTGTATCGACCAAAAAAATGATGTAGGAGCTCTTTCTAAACAAGTATGAAGTTTTCTTCATTCTCCTCTCTTGCCCACTCTTTATTGTTTTCCTTCTGAGAGGTGCAAGCATCCGCTGCAGCCTTTCCCTAATATTTCATTCTCTTATTCCTATAAAAGACAATCTCCTTCTCCTGCAAAGCTTACGTGCAAAGCTATATTTTATTTAGCCTACTTGTAATTCTCAGAAGCACAAGTGTACTCAAACATGCCCAAGCTCAGTCTTAATACTGATGGATCTGGAGAGCCATCTGTAATTCATGAGTGTTTGACACCTCTCAAAACCTGACAAAGATCATTCTGGGATCAGGTGGGAGTTGATAAAGGCTTGCAATGGAGTAAAGTCCATTCGGTGGGCAGCGAGCTTTATTTGAGTTCAGAAATCGCCCATGCCTGACAGAACTATGCACACGCCTGTCATCATCAATATGTTGCTGTAGATCAATTCTGTAACTGACAGACTGCTGCAACTACAAGACATTTTAGGTGTAAGTTTACTCACTCTCTTTACCTTTATATGAACATTTCCTCTGTGTGTGTGTGTGTGTGTGTGTGTGTGTGTGTGTCTGCAGGAGGACTAAAGATCAACACATGGTGTGTTTCTTACCTCAGACTCATCTGTGAACTCCTCACTTGGTTTTCTGCCCTGAATGAAGAGATATTTTAAAAGGGACGTGAAAAATAAAGACTGTATAAAAGCATCAAACCACACACAGCAGTGACATCACACTTGAACAGGCTCTGGAGATTACACAGATAAGACTGTTTTATTTACAAAAGATTCAGCTATGATATCAAAGCAAATCTACTACACAGCGAATGTATGCTTTCTAGGTGACAGAGACTGTTATATTACTAGATTAACTAAATCAAAAGGCAGCTTACAGAAGTCCAGCATCACGTTTCTCATTCATTTTGTAGCGTATAGTTACCAAAACAGAAAATTATCCAGCTAACGTTAGCATGCTTTCCTTACCTGCTCCTCTACTTCCGCCATTATTCTACGCTGTGTCCGCGATTAATAACTGCAATATCTCAATTTGTATTTAGGAGATGCATATTTAATGTCCAAAATGCCGCAATTGTAGTTATTTCATATCAAGAACATCCACTAAACAACAAAGTTGATGTTTGTTGTCGGAGCTCTGGCTGTCATAAGTTAAATCACATGACTCAGAGTCAGAGCAGCGATGCATCATGGGTAATGTAGTCAATCCGACGGAGGGAAGACGCCAACCAACCGTCGATAGGAGAAGTGAGAATTCATATTCGCTTTTCACAGCGTGTTTATTTTTTCCTTCAGACATATTTTAGTATTCCTTTCACGGTTGCTTCTGCTCGGTCAAAACTGTTGAGCGTGTTTTTCTCTTGTGTTCATATTTCAACACAAGTTTTCTGGACAGTTTGCATTGATGGTGGTAACCTAACCGTGTGCCTCTTCTTTTTCTTTTTTTCTATCTAAAGCTCAAATGTTTCACTTCAAAGGTGTTTTAAAAATGGGGCTGAAACCCACAAATCATAACTTGATTAACACTGATGGTTTTATAGGCCAACTTTAACGATTTGAAACGATGCCAAAAATAGTAAATTAACTTCAGAATACAAGTCCTCCATCACTTTCCAGAAGTGGATAAAAAAGTTGATGGCTGCTATGATGGAAGAAAGTTAATTTCATAAACTAATTTAAAAGTAACTTAAAAGCTGCTGAATTTATACTTTAAGTTAATTTAGACTTCATCACATAAGTATTGTGTGTTTGTTTTTGTTTGTTTTTTTCAATATTGTTAAATTTCCTCCAAATATCTAACAGCTGGGTTTATTTTAGACCAACCTGGGAATAAGTTGGGATCCTCTGGGGGGTCATGAGACACCCAGAGGGGGGTCCCTTGATGCCTTGCTTTGCTTCAACCCTCTCCAAGAACCCAGGGGGGGCCCCCCATGTCTCTAGCGCCTTTATTAATGGGGCTGCAATCTGAAAGTTTTTGAACCCCTGGTTTAAACAATACACATTACGCAAATTAATCATCCATTAGAAAATGAAGGCGTTCAAAACAGCAGCCCCCATAAACAACCACAACGATAAAATCCTTCCTGTAAACTTCAACTTTACAAAAGTACATGTTTACTCTCAGTTAGACAATATCAAAATACTAGATTGCAAATAATTGTAGTGGTGTTGTTGTTGTTGGTATGTTCAGTGAAATACGGTAGTATACAAAACATGACAACTTACTTTCCATAGTGCCTCCTTCAGAAAGTTTTATAATTGCTGATTATTATTATCTCTGCAGTTTTAATGTCGCCTCAGGGACAAATTGAGATTGGTTTAAAGTCTACCTTTTCCCTTAAATAATATCCATACAGAGCAGTGAGATCAAAATCCTAATCTTAAAATGATCTGTTGAGCTATCTTGCTGTATCTTTTATGGACAGTAAATGAATTTGTTTTGTATATTTGCAGACATTCCTGGACTCTGTAGCCGGATGTATTCCTCAGATAGGAGTCAACTATCCTGGATCTCGACACACCGCATGCTGACAGCTGCTTCCCAGAGTCCAGATGAATGCCAAAGGTATGATTTGCCTCTTCTTTATTGAGATTGTCTCACACCCCCATCTCGCCTCATCCATCCTCCGGAGAATCCTAATGCACCGATACCGAGGGGGAATAATTTTTTTTTTTCTTTACAATCTACTTAGCAATGATTTATTGATTGCGGCTTCCACCCTCACAGAGAATTACCGATCCTTTTTGGGAAATCAGATTTTCACACCTTTCATGAGTGTGTATGTGGCGCAGGTCTCCCGAGACAGTGCGAGGGGAAACTGACTTTGAGGAGCAGCCGTGTGTGAATCTCTGTGGTGTCACTCTGCTGCTGCCAACCGTATACCCAACGGATGGGCCTGTGATTCTCTGCTGCTCTCTCTATAGTTTTGCATTATTTAGAGGTTGATAAATACAGTGTCCGAGCTGGATTTCAATATGTTTCCATTCCCTTTCAAACCCCTTAAAAACACACACTCCCATGGTAAGCATGCAGGAGCCCCTCCGAGGTATAAGCAGTTCTTAGAAAACAAAAAAAAAGAAAAGCAAAAAATAATAAAAACAACCCCTGCCCTCATGGGAGGAGTCAGATTAGTGCGCTGAAAGCTTTGATGCTCCAGAATGTCAGCTCCGTGGATCGATCCAGCAAAAAACACACACACACCTGACCAATCAGAGGCGTCTATGTGTTGTGGACCTGCTGGGCACCGTGGTTTACAAGCTTCAAAGAGCTCCTTTTAATACACTGCTTTGATAGCCCTCAGCCTCCACTGACCCGCCGACCAGCACTGGGGAGCATTTTAGCTTTGCCGGAGACGGATAACGGCTGATCATATTAATGAGTGCGTTAAAAAAAAAATAATAATCACCTCAAATGTTGACTACTTAAACCACTGGGATGCTGTCCCAATAGAATGCATAAACAGGAGAATTTAAATTTAGATAAAGACAAATTAAGCGTGGTAATTTTATAGATAAAACAAGATATTATACTGAATTGTTTTAAGCAATAGTAGATCTGTGCATGCACAAAGATGCTTTGGAATGTCACTGAACTACAAAAGTGCCCGAGTACACCATGAGAGAGGAACAGTTTGGTTAATGACCCTAAGGGGGAGACAAATCATCATCTACCACCCTGCATTACACAAAGAGGGTCTTTGAATATTTGCCCAACAGAGGAGCTGAACACAGAAGGACGATTTATTTCAAACTGTTGCTTTGAAGTTTGTCTAGTTGTCAGCCTTTGTCTTACTCATTAACACGATTAAAGATGTGTGTATTTAAATAGTCTTTGGTTTAAAGACAATTAAAAAAAAAACACATCATATGTTTGAAAGCAGAGTCTTCTGTAGTATTATAACAGAAGTACATAATGTAGTTAATTCAGCGTGCAGTCTTGCATGCTTTTAATGTTTTTATTGAGCTCCCTCACCGGGCTGTTCATAAGTTTCTTATCTAGTATCTATGGCTGTAGCTGTTATTATTCTAATCTGTTAATCAATCAATCAAGTCACTTGTCTAAACTCAGTAATATCCCAAAGCCTTAGAGGATGTATATATCTACTCATCAGCTTAAAACACTTTTTTACCTAAAAGGCCTAAAACAACTAACACGTGACCTTTTGAATAGCTGAGTCTGGTACTAGAATAAACACTCTGGTACCAGACAGTGTTTGCTGTTTTTGCTCGAACTAATACTTCAGGGGTTAAAATAGTTGTACAATTAAGTGGCTGAATGGTGTAGCCTAGTGGTTAGTTCACACGCCCCATGTACGGAGACTGTAGTCCTCCAAGCGGGCAGCCCGGGTTCAATTCTGACCTGTGGCTCCTCTCCTGAATGCCATACCTCCCTCTCTTTCTCCCAGTCTCTGACTCGATCCACTATCCTATCACCAAAAAGATTTAAGGCATGAGTAGCCCAAAAACAAATGTTTCTGTCAGTCAAATGATGTACTGTTTAAGTAATTGTTTCAGATCTACAGGTATGTCTGTTTTCTGAACCCTACAACCCCAACTTGACCAAGATTATTTGTCCGTTTTGATATCATACGAGTAATATCTAAAGGAGGCTAAACTGGTTTAGTTTCACTCACTGCAGTCTCTAAGTATTGATTCAACAGCTCCTGCTCTCGACCGTCGTTCACCCCTGTCTCCTTATTGGTTCAAATAAAAGAGGTCATTGTGAATAAGATAGAAACAAATAAAACATGACGACTGGTTGATGAATTGATATTTATTTTGTTTAATAACCAGAGGAGCCCGGAGTGTTGGAGCTGAGTGTACCAGTCCCCCGCTGAAACCCCATCTCCCTCACACTGGGACAGCACTGGTAAGACCACCAGCTATTAGCATGGATATCTGATGACTCTCTGCTAACCGCTGATTATTTGGCCACTGGGGGTGTTTGGTGAGTGTGGGGCAGAGGCGAGGGGGGCTGAGTGCTTTTTCTTGTTTCGGCAACCTGTTCCTGAGCTGTGGCGAGACTGAGTGAGCAGAGAAGAAATAAGACAAACCATCTCCCTCATGTCTACGCACACACACACACACACACGATCACACTCTCATTCTGTCTTTAACCAGAGGTCTGAGGGTCACTCTAAAAAATGAAGCTAATCCGTTACACACACCCACTGCTTAGAATCAGTAATGTAATTTCTTATGTTAATTTTTCAAATATCCCTTTTTATTAGGGATTCTTACAATACGATTATAGTTATCCCATTATGAGTAATTGCATTACTCCCTGAGCTTAAATGAATAAACACGCCCAATTTGGCGGCAGGATTGCAAGCAGGCGAAGCTGGCTGTTTTGAAATGAAGTAATTAACAGCTGCGTGAGATACTGAGAGATGAGTTGCCCCCTTATCCCGGAGCCTCAGAGGCCAGGGGAAGATTAGAGCTCTGATCTCATTCCCAGCACTTGTTTGGAGTCTGTCAGGAAGAGAAATGCCAGCATTAGAGAGGTACCGCCACACTCCTGATATGATGAAATAAGGAGAAAAGGGGAAAGGGAAAAAGATGGAGGGATGGACAGAAAGGCCCCTGCCCTTCTCTGAAGTGTCAGTAGCTTGTTTATTCTATTTTTCATCATAGCTGCTGGGGCAAAGATTCCCATTTTTCCTTTATTTTTTTTCCCCCCCCACCTCGAAACAAAAACCACTGCTCTCATTTTTTATAAGGTCTTGCAAACTCTCATGCCCCAGTGAAAATTACATTGTGAAACGGTAGAAATTTCCAGTGCTGCCTGTGCTCTGCCCTGTCCCTCCGAGCTTTCAAACAGTCAACAGACTGTGAAGAATAAATAATAAAAAACTATTGATTATTTTGATGACTGCAAGATTCAATTAGGTATTAATTTTGCCCTCCAGTGGACCTATCAAGCAACTCAAAGGAGAGGGGCTGGGGTGTGGGGGGGGGGGGGCCCCAAATGCATGCAGAGTGCGGCCAAGCTCAGACAGAGGGGAAAATGTGTTTACCTCGGCGGGCAGAGAGGGGCATTGATGCGCAGTGTCCCGCATTTAAGTGCTCCACAAATGAAGCGCTGATGACTAGTGACATTGTTACCAGGGATATGAGTATTGACCAGCCGGCTCACACTTTTAACGACAGCTTAAACTATTCCTATTGATTAACATTTTCATAGATTATCATGTGTCATATCAAAGAGGGCTGACTCCCGTGATGAGCACATTAAAAAGGCCCCTCCAGGCAGGAACTCATCGACCACCCTGATAGAAAGTGGGTGGGTGGGTGGGTGGGGGGGAGTTGATGGGTGTAGGGGTGAGACGAGGCTCATCCAACCTTTTTTTTGTTTTGCTTTTCTGTCCCTATATGCACCGCTCACCTGTCCTTTGCTCAGATATATTTAGGTTGGACTTGATTCATAAATAAGAAAAAAGGGCCCGAGTCCTGCTGCTCTGTGTCTGCGTCTCAGAGCCTGAGGTGGGGTGAACACTGTCTGAGGAGCTCTCCAGTCAGAAGACACAAGGGGGAAGAGACAGAGGGACTGAAGGAGGGAGGGAGTGTGTGAGGGAGGGAGGGAGGGAGGGAGAGAGAGGAGGAGGAGGAGGTGACATCTCTCCAGTGCCCGTCTAAGGAAGCAACCTCAGGCTTGAACCTGCGGTGGCCACTCAGATACACAAAGGTTGTGCAGGCTGCTTCTGGTTCAGCAGAAAGCATGTGCTAGCTGGTGGTGGCATGTTTTAGCTGCTCTTTAGACTCACTTCAACATTCGGACTTTCTGAAACAATTTTTTTTTTTTTTTTTTTTTTATTATTTCCTTCCGGAGCTTTTTTTTTTTTTTTTTTTTTTTTTTTTTTTTAGGTAAGAGAACATTTCCCACCGCTTTTTTAGAAACTTGAATTATTACGTTCTTAAAAGTGAACAAGTATCCTAGTTAGTCTCAGATCTTCAGACCTAAATTTAAGCATTTTAACCTTTGATTTAACCTTTATTAAGATCTCTTAAACGTGTTTATTTTTTTGGGATATTTAAATATTGTCTTCAACTTATTACATTTATTCTCTTCCAACACGTTCAGACAGATAATACTCCGACCATGTCACGGAGATGATGTCCATTATTGTGCTTAAGTGCTGACAAGAAAAATGAAAATAATTGGGAGAAAAATTTGGGAACATCAGCGACTTCACCTGTCATTTAAATCAGGCCTTAACTTCATGTTGCCTCACACTCTGCTGCATAATGTCACCATTGATCTCATTTTGTGTCCCTAAATATGTGTAAATTGATGTAATCACTGGTGTGTATTTTTCCATCCCATCTTTGGATGTTAGAATGATATTTATTTCATGTTTTTATCAGTGCACAGCCCATGGAGCTCTTTGTAGGCTGCTGTCAGCTTAGTGTTTGCTGAAGATGAGGCACATGTCAGGTAGTAATGAGCCCTTGGAGATGGATGTATCACCGTTTTAGGACTGCAGGGTATAATGGTAAAGCCACGCGATCCGTAACAGTTCTTCACCAGGCAGCAGCCGGCAGTATCAACGGGGAAGCACCAGACTCAGATAAAAGAGAGAGCTGGAGAGGGAGGGAGCAGGAGAGAGAGAGAGAGAGAGAGAGAGAGAGAGAGAGAGAGAGAGAGAGAGAGTGTGTGTGATGAGAGAGCAATAGAAAGGAGAAGCTGGGTAGAGAGAGTGAGTAGAGACATAGAGAAGGAGCCGGTGAGGCTGAGACGCCGAAGCACATCTAACCACGGGTGTTTTTCTCTTTTATTTTCCTCCTCCCTGATTCCCACCTGGGCTCCCAGCTCCCTCCAGGATCCGATGATTACAGGGCAGCTGAGCAAGCCGCTGCTCTCCCTGCGCAGCGACATGAGCGTGGCAGAACTCCGGGCGGACGACAAAGCGGCCAGCCCAGACAGCGATCTGAACGACGAGCCCTTGCTCCTGTCCTCTGAGGCCACGGACAGAGACGGCACCCCCAACAAGCTGTACGGTAAGTCGGCTAAATCCTCCCGTTTGTCCCTGTCGCTCGGTAACGCTGCTGGCTGAGGGCTGTTTCAGGTGAACACAGAGGGGCTTTCAGTGCTGGGACAGGTGACAGCAGTGCAAACTAAGTTTTAAGTGCAAAGAGAAAGTCGACGTTCGGCTCCTTTTTAAGCTTCAATGTCTGCAAAGAAAAGAGTTTGAATGTCATATTTGTGTTTTCAGATATTTCTTGAAACTTCTGCCCTCAGGTTATTTTTCAAAAAGCAGTTCATTCCTGTAGTCAGTCGTTATAACTTTAAAGTTCATAAACTGCAGTAAAGAAATGTTTCAGTTAGTTTTCTCTCAGTCTCTTATATTTAAAAAAAAAGCAATAGAGGATCATTTTGATGTTGTGTATTTTATGAAGCAGGATGCAGGTCCGATGACTCTCCTTTGTCTGAAAAGTATTTAAAAGTTTCTCTAACACTTTAAAAATAATGAAGTATATTTTCTTCTTTCCCGTTTTAAACCCTGCTGCTGCTTGAAATCTACTTTCCCATAATTCAATTGGACAAAAGGTTCTTGATCTGATGTGAGCTGAGTTAAGGTGAAGGGGTTACCATGACGATAAATGATAACTTCAAATATTAGAGTCTAAAAACTTCTACTGCTTCATGTTAATTTATTATTATTATTATTTTAATTATCATCAGCTCAAGATTATTCTTTCCACATAATTAAGAAGCCTTTTTATTTTTATTTGATTTATTTTTTCTTTTTGGTTAATTAAATGATCTTTTAATCTGTCTCCATCACCGGTTGCTAATGCTGTGTCTCCGTCAGCGTGCCTTGTTAATTTAGCAGTCATTATTAATTAAGTTTACACCTTATTATTTTGGCTTTTTCCCAGAATTGGTTTGTTTTTGTTTTTTTATTAGTTGGCTCTGTTTCAGTCATGTGGGATCATTTAATCACTGGGCCTCATTATGAACCAATGAGCATCCTTCTATTAATTAACATTTTAATAGCTTATTATTTAAAAAGAATTTCTCCTGATGAGAAAGGCTGTGAAGTTATTTTCCCCCCTCATCTTGCTTTTATCAGGTTTTTAAAGTTGTTTTAATCAAAAATATTTACAAACAGAATTTCATGAGAGCCCATTTAAAGCAGCTCTGACGGATTTCTCCCCATGGAGAGAGAAACACAAACAGAACACAGGAACACACACGACCAGTCAAAAGTTTGGACACACACAATAAAATAATTATCAATGATACAGAATAATATATTATTATAATAAATCTACTGTAAGCTGTGTGTAGGGCACACCTACTGATAGAAGGGCGTTTATTTACTTTGACTATTTTCCACATTTTAGAATAATTATAGATATTAAAACAACAAAATAAAACCTTTCATTTTTGTTTTGGAAAGAAATGTAGGCATCAACTTCACTATTTCTATTTCCATAAGAAACACATGTCAAACATTTAAGCGAAAGCCTTTAGATGTAAATGTCTTTAAGATAATAACATTTCAGGTGTTTCCAAACATTTCACTGTAACTAAATAAATACTTCACACTTATCTTTATCTATTTTTCTGTATTTCAGTAGATGGATATAGGAAGAGAGAATTGAATGACCCCCTTTAAGAGCTGAATGAGAAACTCATCTCCATCATTTACTCTTTTTTATGACTGCATGAAAGTGACAGGAATAAGTGTTCCTCTTTTACATTTTTGATACAGCGTCCGATATCCCCTCTGCTCCTTTATCTGCTTCAGTGTTTGAAATGTTAACTTGTGTTTTTATGCCTCAGTGTGTGTTTGGTTAGGACACGTGTGCATGTAATTGTTATTAATTAATGCTTCAGTGCACAAAGCCTCATTTTTGAATGTGTGGAAAATCTGTATGAGTGAGGCGGTGTGTGTGTGTGTGTGTGTGTGTGTGTGTGTGTGTGTGTGTGTGTGTGTGTGTGTGTGTGTGTGTGTGTGTGTGTGTGTGTGTGTGTGTGTGTGTGTGTGTGTGTGTGTGTGTGTGTGTGTGTGTGCCTGCTGGGATGTTGCAGTGTGCATTGTGCAGTTCTTGTTCTGCACAAAACATTGTGAACAAAATAAAATAAGTATTTTGCAAAGGGCTGGCCATATATTTATGTCAGATTGAATCAGAGAGAGAGTTCAGATGTTTTTGAGCGCCTTATTTCTTAATAAGCTGAGGCTACAGTCTGCTTTTAAACACACACACACACACACACACACACACACACACACACACACACACACACACACACATACACACACACACACTCTCTGAGCTGAAATGCTGCACGATTTCAGTCCGATGTGTTGCAATTTGGTTTAATAAGCATCAAGTTTTTCTTCATGCCTGACCAGTCTTCATCTGACTGCGCTCGTGCTCCTCACTTAATTTGCTTTTTGTCTCATAGACTCACACTTTGCTGTTGATTTTCACTCGAGCTATTTTAATTGTATTAAACTGATGCACCTCTCTCAATGAGACATGTCTTTGATGAACCATGCACAGCTTTTGAACATGTTGCTAATTTCTGGAACCATAGGATTTTTTTGTCTCTATTTTGTGAAGGTGTTTGCTTTCCGTGTGCTGCATGCGGTCGGTTGAAGCTGCTCCACTGTAACTTGTGAATTTGGGAGAGGATGGTTTCTCTCCGGCCCGGTGGCAGAGCCCTGGGCTGTGCCAACGGCAGGCTCCGGTTTGGGTACCGCTGCCCACATGACCTGACAGAGAGAGCGGCGGGGAGTGACGAGGAGTTGTGGTACAGTCGTGTCTTTCTGCTGGAGGAGAAGAAAAAGAGAGAGTGAGGAAGGGGGGGGGGGTGAAGAAGAGAGACTCAGCATCTTTCTGTGTATTTCCTTAAATGCTTCCTGACACTAAAGAAAAAGTGTTCTGAAAGTTACCGGTCATTCACATTTTCTGACTCAGTCAGTACTCAGTAATAAGGATGTGACTCGTCCTGATGCAGAGAGCGATCGTTGTTTAGTTCAAGTTTGAAAGAGAAATTTGAAAAATACAGTCGAGTTTAACCAGGTCGATGTGTTTTAAAATAATACAATTTCCATTATGTTAGTGATCTAAAGCAGTGGTTCCCAACATCCTTGGAGATTCCCCCCTACTTGTTTCTTAGAAAAGCTACCCCCCCCCCCAGGATCCTCACGAAAAAAAAGGAAGATATTGCTTTAAAAAATTAACATACATTTAAATAGTTTTCATTGATACTTTCATTGATCAGAAGATGCATACACACCTGTCTTTACCAAAAGACCTGTGTATAAATAACATGATTTATATATCGTGTACAAATCTAATTTTGACAAACTGAGAGCAGACAGAGTCTCGTCCCTCCTCTGAGATCTCAGGCGCCCACCCTAGGGGGATCCGGACCCCAGGTTGGGAACCAATGACCTCTAGTATCATAGAGCACAGAAGCTTTTTAAAGAACTGCAGATCTTCACTCTTATTTAAAACAAAGCAGCCGTGTGTGAGCCATTCATAGTCAAATTCATAGATTGATTCAACATGACACTTAACACATAACATTTGTACAATTTAGACAATGTGCAGGAATTGCTTGCAATCGTTATTTTTTTTTTTTACTATCACAGTTTTGAATGATTATATTGTGACATCTCATCTTTAAAGCCTCTCTTAAACCTTTTTCACTGAATACATGTGGCTATAAAAGCTTAAACTGGTTGAGATTTTGTGTGACTCTCATTTCTCTCAATGAAGGTAACGCCTCTTCAGATATTTAGATCTATTGATTAGAAGAAAACCTGTATTTTTGGTCTTTTATTTGGCTATTTTAGGACTTTATGTTTTTATTAGAGCCTCATTTGCTTGTTAGTTTGTGCTGAACTCTCATGGCTGCACGAGTTTGTGATTCCTTTAACTCTGTTATCGTAATGCATGCCACTGAATTGAGCTTATTTTTAAGGCCTTACATTATTGAACTTTGTTTTCATTTCCCAGGGATCATGAACTCTGCAGGAGCACGATCTTAAGAATCGTCTCTGTCACCAAAGTTGTGGTGATGATTACAGCGACATTAGAAAACTTTGCATTCCTCTGTTTTGTGAGAGAAGAAAGGTTTAAAAAACTTTTGTTATTTTATCATAATCTCGTCCCAATTATATGACGAGTTCAACAGAATTTAAATCAGGTTGAAACTTACTTTTCCCCCTACAAGTCAATTTGCAGAAAAACTACCTGAAGTGTCAACAGATGAAAACTGATCTTGAGTGCAGAAGAAACTAAAGACTCTTAAGTTTGGAATAGTTTCATTGAATGCACACACACACACACACACACACACCCAGTTGATAGAATATACAGCTTGCTGATTTGAGCATTTCCCAATTCATAATTGAGAAGTTGTGAATTGAGCTCGTTAGGCGTCGTCTGTTAAAGAGGCCCAGAGCTAGTGATTGAAAAAGGAGCTATGAGAAAGATCTCTTACGAGCTTCAAAGTGTCCTCCATATATAACCCTGTACATGATGCTCCGGCGGTGACAGTAGTTCCATATTTAGACTACATTCAACAGTTTTCACTTTTAATTGCTGCATCACTTGTGCTGCAACAGTTCTGTTTATGTTACCAACTTTTCTTCCTCACAGACTCGATGCATGACTTTAAGTGCTGATGTACGGCGAGTGTGAGTGTGTGCTAGTATGTGAAGGAGAAGTCAGGGGGAGACAATGACAGTAGCGGTCATGTTTGTCTACAGTAAATTGTCCACCTTCTACTCCCACCACATGCTTACCTCGGTGGTGAAAGGTTCTCCTCCTAAAAGCTCGCCTGTGCAAATAGTCTTCCACTTCAGCTAACAGGGGCTACGAGGCACCACAAACATCCTGCCGCCTTGTATTTATTCCAAGTAGAAGTGGACATTAGGTGGGAAAGCTGTGGTTAGTAGGGCAAGCAATTTTTTCTTAAAGGACGAGATGGTGTTGGATGCGTACAGTTTCTGTCTTCTCTTCTCAAGCAAATCTCCCCCTTTCAAACATCAACAGACAAGATAATAAGACACTCAGAGCACAATTCCGTATTATATTCAGCAACCAAAGGCTCATCTCTTGTCAGTTTGCATTTACTCTCCCAAGGATGTGACGCTTCTATCATCATGCTGTCAAAGGGAGCCAGGCTGGAACGACAGGAGCACTCATTTCACACACTTACTGTCTACATGAAATGGTCTGCACTTATACGGATTCTGGCAAAATGGTGGAACATTTTTCCCAAAGGTCACCTAGAGACCCCCCCTCCCCAAAAATGAATCTTTCATTGATTCCCGGTATTGGAGGTCGCTCAGAACAAAAAGTCCAGGCCGATTGCAACCCTTTCTGTAATGCTGCACGTGGCTCTTTATGCATTTACAGGATTATCAGGCCTCACTTAGACTCAGACGGTATGCTTGATTAGTCATTAATTTTTATCCAGGCATGCTGTAGTACCTCAGAGGACCAGCTATTTATTGGCGAGTACTTTGATGCAGGGATGAAGTTTGATAAACTATATTTATTAAATGAGCGAGTGTGCATCTTAAATGTTGTCTTCAGCGATTCAGTTTTTAAGATTTAAAATTCCATTTGGCTTCTAATCTAGTTTTCTCTCGAGATCCAGTTTTTTTCACTGAAAGCCAAGGACGTCCCTTTGCATACTACATTTTGGTGATGGAGCGTCCCACTGGAGATCATTTAAGAAAAAGTACACAGTAGTAAGTAGGGGCGGGAATCACCAGAAGCCCCACGATATGATACTTGAGTCACGGTACGATATTATTACGATTTAACTTTTTTAACTGCGCATTATGTCCACAAAATTAAACTAAATAAAGAGCTGTTCAGTCTCAGTCTCTTCATCTCACTTCAGTCTTTTTATTTCTACACAGTGGGACTCAAAGCCCACAGACTGACCAACACTGTGATCAAAGTCAAACCCTGTAAGAGGGTGCATGCACCTCACAATCTGAACTGTTGGTGTTTCAGGCTAATCAAACTTTAAGTTGAATTTTTAACAATGCATCTTCTTCAAAATGAATTGTGCAACCCCTTTAGCAATTACGAATTAAAAACGCATATTTGCTTTTAATTTAATAAAAATATTGAAACTTGGCGCCCATGAGACAATATAATATTACCACACAAAATATCTTGATACTATGCTGTATGGGTTTTCTTCCCCACTTCAAGTCCCAACCAAACAAAAAAGTATAAAAAGTTTGGACCAACCTTTTAATTTCTCTTGGTTTGATCACTTGACTTTTATTTTGTACGGTAACTTAATGCATACTTCGTAGAATTTTAGAGAGTGGCTCTGGGAAAATTTGCTGGATTTCATGCAAAAGTCTTCATAGCGTTTGCAAGTCAAACACACAAAGACACACACACACACACACACACACACACACACACACACACACACACACACACACACACACACACACATACACACAGCCGCTGGAGGCATGAGTTCTTATTATTTTTGTGTAATCAGCTTAGTGAGCAGGATGCATGGTGGGATAGGCTGCTTGCTGATGCAAAGAGCCTCGTAATGTTGTGTGCCGAGGTTAAGTAATAAAGTGGCGCAAACCCTGGCGCTGAATGGGCCGCGCTGGGTAAATAAGAGTGGATAAAGGAGAACAAGCCTCTCCCCAGGAGGTGGATCTCATTATGGGGATTTCAGCTGTCTGCGCACACTTGAAAACAAGCTTAATGCATGCCTATAAAGCAGGTGTAATACATTTGCTAATGTGCCCGCAGTGCCCGCAGCTACAGCTACACAATCAGCGTGCAGCATGGAGGCCGGGGGAAGACGAGCACAAGGCTTGTTTTCCATGTACACAGCAGCAAAGGTCATCCTGTTTCATGAATGCCTGGTTATGCAGAAACGACTTTGAGCAACTTGAAAATAAGTGACAATGTAATTCTCCCTCCGATGTTTGTCGATTTAAAGTCAAATTATTCCCAAGAAAAAGCACATTAAAAGTTCTGTAGGTGGATGGCTGTGGAGAAAATAAATTGCATCTCAATATGCATTCATTGTGGTTACACCAGTTCTTTAAGTTGGGATATCATTTTAAGAAAAAAAAAAAAAAATTCTTATATGATATGTAGCATGCGCTCCATAACCAATATCAATAAGCCTTTCATGTCGAGCTAACAAAGAGGCGTCACATCTCCTGGCACCGACACGGTTGGTGTTGTTGAGATGTAATTGAAGCTGCAAGGGTCACATTTTTGGAATAGAAATTACAGACTTGTCTTTGACTTGTGTGGCGTGAACCAGAGATGCATCCTGCAAGCCCTTGTGTCCTTCACAAGCCTTTATTATTTATAACGCTCGCTCTTTGAGCAATGACCAGTACTAATGCATAACCTTCTGTCCTTCTGGCTGATTCGCTTCCTTTGAAACCAAAGATTGAGGCAGGAGAAGTGGGTGTATGGTGGATGAGGCAGGGGTGTGGGCAGGCTGAGGAGAGGAAAGAGAGGGGGTGGGGGGGGGGGTATAGGGCAGGGGAGATCCAGGCTATCGAGAAGTTATTATGTTTTTTCCCTTTATATCTGAGGATGTGGAATAACACTGTGATGATTCTTTTTCTCCAGAATAGAGTTATGTGCTTCAAAGCAATACTATTTCCTGATGTCCCTCCTTCCACTATTTGTCTGCTCCCAGAATAATGTTATGGGAGGGGTGGGGAGCTGTGGGTGGATGTCTTTTAGCTACATGATTATTTGCTTGTTTCCACCTTTACCCACTCCGTTCTGTAAATACTGCCGTGATGGGGGAATAGAGTAACAACTAATACAAGACTTTATTCAGATAAACTCATTTCTACTCTCTCTCTCTCTCTCTCTCTCTCTTTTAGCTCAGGTTCAGTGCAGGTAAGATATCCTCTGTACAGCTCGTATCACCTGATGTTATCCTACAGTGATTGAGCCGGAGACGCAGCGCTGCTGTGATCCATTGTTATTATACCTCTATGACAGAAGGAGCAGGGGGGAGGGGGGGGGGGGGGGGGGGGTTGTTTGAGGGGCAAAGGGGTAGAAAGTGGGACATAGGCAGCATTAGTGCTTGATAGCCTGGGGGGCCTGGACTGATGTGTCAGGCATGACATGTGGGTGTCCAGTCCCCCCCTCACACACACTGCACTGGACAGTCCTCACACCTCACTGGCTATTTCTAAATGTTCAGCAGTTGACTTGACGCAACGCAAGATGGACAAAAAAAAAATCCAAAGAGATGGCGGTTTGTTCAAGAGGCGTTAATTACATTTTTTTAATCACACATTTATTCTGTTACATGATGGAAGTCCAAGCTGTCTGTCCAGCTTTTGAGTTACTCAAAGGGATCTTTTTTTCAACAAGAACTTGAAGATATTTGATTGAAATTTAATTCAAAACAAAATGCCACTGATAATGTAGCTCAATAAAACTTCAAATCTTTTATCCATTGTACAATTATTGCCAATTTTAATCTTTTTTTGTCTGATTAAAACTCAAATGTACATCTTTAAAAAAAAATCAAAACTCATAAAAAATGCATAACCGGGCCTTCAATTAGAGATTATTTTCATTAATGTTTAATCTGTTGGTCCTGCTCAATCAATCAAAAACAGATTGGGATCAATATTTTCTTCAGATTTGAAACCTACAGACCAAAACCAAGAAATATTTACTTCCTCATTAACTGACTTAGAACAGAGGACATTAGCGATGGTTCTTAAATGCATGAATGTTTTCTTTTGATCAACAGACTCATAATGTTTTCGACTCTTGTTCTAAGAGCCGTGAGTATCCACACAAAGTTTATACAAAGACATATGAGAGGAGGGTCTTTATTCAGCGAGGGGCTGCAGGCCGCCGGCGGCAGAATCCTATTTACAGCAAATATCATTTAAGTGATTCCAGAGGAGGAGCGACAGTGAAGCAAAGATCTCCTAAAAGGCTTACAGCGCTCGTAAGCTAGTCTTCATCTCAGCGTCCTGCCGTAAAAGGATGAAGAATCATTTGGATTGTTATTTTTTCCTCTTTCAACCCTGAGCTAATCGGGTTGACTTTGCCTTTTTGGAATTAGGAGGACGCAGCAGAGCAGATGTGCTCACGTGCAAAGTGTCTCAAGTCCCCCCCCCCCGTGAGGATGCAACACAAAAGCCCTCTACTCCCCTCCCTCCCTCCCTGCCTCCCACCTCCTCCTCCATTCCTCTTCCCTTCTCCATCCTCCGCTCCCCATCACACCATCCCTCCTTCTTGACCTTTGAAACGGGCATTGCCTCTTCTCACCAATTTACCTCCCTCTGGTCCCTCTTGTGCTTGTGCTGCTTCCTGCTCCACTCCAGCATCGAGGGAGAGACAGGTAAGAGCGGGAGCCGAGCACTCTCATGTCAGAGAGCTGTTCGGTGAAGACCTGTGGCCACAAGTGAGCGCTTAAGTGTTGGAGCACGGGGTCCTTGCTGCTTTGAGCATTGTTTACATGCAGATTCTCCAACCATTCATCCGAAACTGGGGCCTTACTTCTTCAAACTGAAGTGTACCATTTTCTATTGTTTACATTTAACACCACCATCGCATCCATTATCGTTCTGCCCTTCATCTTTTGCTTCTTCCCCTGTCCTCTGAGTCCTCCCCCCCCCCCCACCCACCCACCCTCTTCACGTGGCTTAACAATCACCTCAGAAAAAGTCACAGAACTGCTGAGGTGTAAAATCCTTTCTGTTCAGCACCACCTCCGATGTAATTCCTTAACTCCATAATTCCACTTTGCGCCCGAATAATAAATGAGATGGATTTTTTTCACCCCTCCCCTCCCCTCCCCTGTAAGGTCTACGCCCTCGCGGGATGAGGAATCAGGCTGTAATGTCGAGGGGCCCGCAGAGATTGCCGTGGCCTCTCTCCCTCTTGCCCCGCACTGGGCTCTTAATTAAGGAAATGACAGCTCTCCTAGCGGCAGCAGGAGCCGTAATGTGGCTAATAGTGTTACAGGCAGCCACTCAAAAGTCAGTCTCTGGTGATTCTCTATCCGCGGGAACGCTATCGAGCTATCCTTAGCAGCTTCTCCAGCCCAGCCTCTAAACAGAGTATTACTTCCCTGCCAGCCCAGAGGGAGCCATCTGACTAAGAGCACCTGGAGTTATTGGCAGCAGATTATGCCCTGTGTTATTGTTGAGGGCTTTGGTGGGAGTAATGAAACACTGAGCTAAATCACTGGCGATTTCGGCTCACTTGCATTCTACAAGGAGTTAAGTAAATCACTACAAAAAAAAACCCTCGCTGCATATTACAGGTTGCCTCCTTCCATACTGTCCGTCCCTTTGAGTGTGGCATTACTTTTGGACTTTATTCAAGCGGCTTTAGATAAAAAAAAAAAAAAAAAAAAAGGAATGAAACTGAAATGATCTGTCGCTCTGCATTTCTGTCCCTCTCAGCTTTCTCTGTAATTCCACATCAGCTTTCGGAGTGCTGTTAACAAAATCAATGGTCAAACAATCTGGGACAATTGGTCGCGTATTGATGGAATTAAACCTCGTGTATGATGTGGCTTATTGTTTATCCGTGCCCATCCTTTACGCTTCAACAGATCGCCGTCCCAAATTTTTAAAAAAAGACCCCGCCCTGAATCATCAGCAAGAGTTTGATGATTAAAATGCACTCTGAATGTTTTTTTTATTCTTTGCTGTAATTCCTCCGTAATGCAAAATTCAATTTATTCCAGTAATTAAGAATGTAATGACTTCTTATCTTCAGTCGTTCTTAATGTGTTTGCCTGTGAAATTATTTTTCCATAGATTAGATTTCAGTTTGCAAAATGATTGACAACATCTTAATAGCAAACACATGCACTCAGCCAGACATTTTCAAAAGCACCATTATAAAAATGGAGGTTGGCTGTTCATTCTGAATAGCCTGAATCGTTACCAGGCCTCTCTCTCTCTCTCTCTCTCTCGCACGTCTGACAACTTACATAATGCATTTCCACTAAAATAGCTTAAGTGTTAAAGCTTCTTTTATGGGCAGAAATTGATTCATGAATGCGCCGAGGCGAAAGCTAACATGAACACAAAGCTTTCAATAACACCCATTTTAGTCAGACCGTCAATGTATGAAGCGGTTGCATTAGACAAGGTGGCATGCTGATTGCTTTATGAAATCCAGGCTAATTGTTTTGTGGTGGAGTCCTTGGGGCACCCTGCATTAAGACAGGCCGCATAAAGTCAAATAAATATAGCTCTTTGCCCCCCAACCAAACAGCACACACACACACACACACAGCTGCTGCCTCGTGTGTGTGTGGCTTTGAAAGTCGCTCTCCAGTGGCCACTTTGGGGATCAATAAGACAATTTATATAGTGGTGGATATTGGCCATATTTCCATGACATAAGTCACATCAAATTGCACTCTGTGCCCCGGTAATACATCTGATTATTTCACTTGCATAAAAGATATTTTCACAAAAGATATCATTAAGTCCATGTCAGTATGAATGTCAGGTTATTAAGACTTATGTCCTCCTGCTGTAATCATCCGCTTTATATCATGCAAGGCCATAAAAAAAATCATACGTACATTTTTCTTTTATTGGCTGAAGTGTTTTTTTTTAAGTCATTGATAATCTGAATACAGGTGTAACATCATCTTAAAAGCAATTAAAGTCTTCAGGAAATTCAAAGCAGCAATGGAGGCCTGAATGTTCTGGATGAATGTAAAGCTGAAGGTGCATCTCCCGCTCTTTCATGCGTTTGGCCTCTTCTCTGCTCTCACATCAATACATCCATTCAGCGCATTTTTTTTTTTTTTTATCCATTGTATAACCTGAGCATAATCAGCGAATCGGAGGACTTTCTTTAACGTAAAGTTTTTCCTCTTTTTCTCTGGTCGAATTTAGTGTTAAGCTCCATCTGGAAATCCATTTGAGAATCATTCACATTGGTTAAGTACGTTTGGTTTAAAGAGAAGCCAAACATGTACAAAGATTCAAGTAATAAAAAAAAAAAAGAATTGAAGATTGACTCCCTGGATATTTCTCCTGTCAGCTATTTAATTTAGTTAAAGAAATTACAGAAATCCTTCAGGGGGAAGATGTGCATGTGTATTTATTTATTATCGATCTCTACCTCCGCGATAAATGTGTTAAAGTTACGGATATTTGCGAGGGGATGAAGCTTTCTAAGTTATTGTGAAGTGATGCAATGAAAGGCATCAAAGAATCATTACTCCGGGAGAGTCTCTGGCGCTCTGTTTATGAGCTGGAATACATTATTCACAACCAATACCTTAACTACAGTCACAAGGGCCTGTTGATGAGAATATGAATGAGTGAATGACGTCACTCACCCCTTTGTTCATTAGAGATGAATATCTTCATTTAGATTTAGCCATCGTTCTGATGGTACTGGTGTAAAGGTTGTTCAGAGGGGATGGAATAGAACGTGACAGGATATGATCACGATGCTGCGTCCATGATACAACTCATTTCTAAATAGTAATGATGTTTTTAAGGTTTATTTTGGGGCTTTTTTGTGAGAGATGCACAAAAAAGAGATTCACAGATTCGAATCCTGCCGCTCACTTGGAGGACTGTAGCCTCTGTACATGGGGAGCGTGCACTAACCAGTAGGCTACCATTGCACCGAATTGCCCCATATTTTTTAGAGATGTTCAATTCTAATTTGTCTAATTTTTCTTCATAAATTTAAGTAATACTTTAAAGATTTGAGGTTGTATAATTACTGAAAATTACTTATTTATTTAGTCTATTGTCTCATCGATTTGAATTGTTCCTTATTTTTTGTTTTTAATTCAATTCAGTTCAGTTCAATTCAATTCAAAAAACTTTATTTGTCCCCGGGGGGCAATTCAAAGGCACATAGAGCAGTAAATCAACAACTGTGCCAGTAGACGAAACATTTTAACCTAAATATAAAGTGTCAATTTAAATACAACTTAAAGCTTAAACTTAACTTAAAAAAACAAAATATAAAAGAGTAGATATAAGTGGACAGTGATCGGACTGACAGATGTAAACAGATGTGACCATAACTATGTGCAGTAGTGACCAGGTGTAAACAGAACTATGTGCAGTAGTGACCAGGTGTAAACAGAACTATGTGCAGTAGTGACCAGATGTAAACAGAACTATGTGCAGTAAACGAGAAATAAATATATATATATATACAGAGCTATGTGCAAGTAGGTAAATACTAAATGATAAGTTAATAAGGTGCATGGTGAATAATGGAACAACAGAACTAATGAATTAATGTTTATTTTTAGGCTTTTTTATGCCTTTATTTAGAGATAGAGTCAGAACTCAAGGAGAGAGAGAGACGGGAATGACATGGAAAAGAAGAAGCCACAGGCCAGATTCAAACCCTGGCCGCCCACTTGGAGGACTGCAGCCTCTGTACATAGGGTGCGCATACTAACCACTAAGCTACCGATGCCACAGAATTATACCTCGTATTATTTTTAAATCCTTATTATCCTTTTTTTCCCAGTAACACTGTTGGGCTTATTATTGATATCACAGCGTGGCTCCCACATTCAGAGACAGTCTTGGAGATAGTCCAAAAGTTCGTTCTACTGCGACTAAAAATGGAATAAAAATTGTAAAGTTTAAATACAATAACATGCAAAACGAGAATAAACTGCTAAGAGACGATACTTCTGAAGGAAGCAGGGGAAATGACAATAGAAATACCCAGCCTCATAATATCCCATCCCTAAAATAAGTCAAATGATGAAGATATTGTTCTTTATCTGTAGCTTCACTGGGACTCCAACACAAGTCTCTTCCTGTGTCCTCAGATTGATCTTAATTCCAGATACTGAGTGCACGGGGTGGGGCTGTGCACAGCGCGATCCATTATGGGTGAAATAATTGCTGAAAAGAGACTGGCCTGTCAAAATAAACGCTGCGTTGCGAGGCTGATAAGCTAGAGGATGTGGACCTATCGAGAAGCAGGGCGAGCCAGCCAGCCAGAGGTAGAAACCAGCAAGAAAAGCAGGCTTCCCCTTGGGCTTTCACATCAGCCATCAAGCGCTCGAGGTTGCTTGGGTCATGCCATTCACCAATTATTTGAATTTTATGTAAAGATGAAATGATTTTAGTTGGCGGAGGGGAGTTAAAAGTGTAATGCGTAAATATACTTGACAGGCAATGAGATCTTGCTGGCGAGACTTTTCAATAGTGCTTTTTTTTGTATGAAGCTTTTAAGAAAGGAAGAGAGAGACTCACTGCATGCCATGTATGTTTAACAAGTCAAAGCCTATTCATCCTTTAAAGACACAATACATCATGGCTTTATTCTTCCATCTAAAGGGTGCTATGTTCCTTTGAAGAAAATCAATCTAACAGAGGAACGGTGATTACATTTTTCTTTTGAATTCATCGCCAACAATGTGTCGTAGTCGAAGGTTGTGTGGCCTTCAAACGCACACACTGTAAGTGCTTTGACTTCATTTACTAAATCGACCTTATTCGAGGGACGAGCTGTTGTACCAAATCCACAATACAATACAAATCATGTTTAATTCATGCTTTGTCAGAGTTCTTAGATCAAAGATTAAATAATAGTCAATGCGTCTTAACCCCCAGATTTTATTTTAGAATAAGAAAGTCGACCTTACTGGATTTGTAAATCCAAAACTATGACTACCAGTGGCTCAATAAAGGCTTCTGTTCGCAAGCCTCTTCTTTTTTTGTAGGCAAAACACAGAATAGCTTCATTCATCACTTGTGCATTTTCTTCATAACTTTGAACAGAAAGTCCAAGGAACATAATGTTAACTGACTGTGATCACACACTTGGTGTCTCCTTAGCGGTACGAGGTGAAGGTAAGAGACAACTTTATGAGGAAATTTAAAAAGAAAAATGGGCACGGGTCTTGAAAAGGTGGATGAGGTGCAAACAGGTCGATCTTAATGTTTTAAAAAGTAGCTGTGTGCATCAATAAAAGACCAGACGTTTTCATTGGTACAGCAGAATGAGATGAATCAGTGTTGTAGTCAAGACCACACTAACTGAGACCGAGACAAGACCAAGACATTAACGGATCGAGATCGAGACAAGACCAAGACCAAGGCGGAGTGAGACCAAGACCATAAAAATCACTGAAATTCATCTTCTTGTGTGCAGCAGGCTCGTTACTCACAGGGAAAGTTGCAGCTGTAATCAAATTTTGAGTGAATTGAAGTTATTTGTTCTTTTAGAAAGAGGCGTTTTCCTTCTAATCTCAGTGATGACTTAGACAAGCAGCCCATCAGTGGTGGTGTTGATTTAAAATCCGGAGTAAAAATGCTTTGGATTCCGAAGTCTTGTGACAACACTCTGTATTGTCAGCCTGAGGGGACAGCATAGTTTGACCACAACGTTGGTTTCTGCTGCACTGCTCTCTCACCTTCACAAACGTATTCAAGAAATCAGTGTCAGGCTGTATTTGTGTGTTGCACCTCATTTACAGGGTGTTTGTTCATTTTCTTTCATTTATTGTTTGTAGAGTGTGGACTAGAACAATCTCAAAATCGAAAATGAAATAGCATTTCCAATATGGTGACCACCATCATGTGGCTTCAAAGTGACTCTTTAGAAACCGAAGGGTGACATCACAGAGTTCATGTTTTCGTGTTTCACGTTCATGTTTTATACAGTCATGGTTTCTTCACATTGAAGTCTTCCCCAGTATGGTCACTTTCAGCGAAAGGCGTCTAGGAGACATTTCTTTTTGTCTTGTTTTTTTATTCATTCATTTTAGGTCTTTGACTTAACAGGTCTCGGGTCAAACGTGAGGCCATTTTGCAATCTCAATATTTACAGGGTCAAAGTGTGTCCTTTAGGACCTTTTGTAGCGGCCTTCACTCGCTGCAGAGCTCGGAGATTCAGTGAGATGGGGATTGCTATGATACCCAATTGTCAGTGTCCTTTATTTTCCCTAGAGCTATCAGTGAGCTTATTATCATGTCCCTGTCTGCTTCACTCCACTCTGCCCTCGTAGCAAACAGGTCTAATTGTGTCTCATAGCTGCAGGCTCAGAGCGGAGGGAGAAGGGGGGGTGCGAGGTGGGTTTAGATGAGTGATACTCAGTGATGTAAATGGCTGAATAATATGGCCCCTGCGTTTGTGCTGGCGCTCTATCTCTCAACAGTAATCTAGGCCATCGGGGAACCGCTGGTATGCATCATCCACCATCAACGAGTCTTTCTGCTGGTTGGTAATTTATTCAGCGCTACAGCGGTTATTGATAAAGCACTTAAATACAAATTCCCCTCCTTTCCCCGCTGCCCTCCTCGGCGCCGAGCGACGTTCTGTGTTGTAATATCGCAACGTGGTCTGTGTTTTGTGTGTTTATCTACTCCTTTTGTCTGTGTTGATCTAAGGTTTGCTCCTTTTTTTTTGTCTCTTTCTCTTCCTCCTTTCTACTCGGGCTTCTGCCTGTTGCTCTCCCAGGAGCTCGAGACGGTTCAGTCCAGTCCGACGTCAGCAGCAGTCCTTCAGAGCACGGTCAGCTGGGCCAGTCCCACCCAGGATACCCCATGGGTCCACAGGTGAGTCTGTTACAAACTTCATTCAGTATAAAAACACTGTTTTTAAATCAGTGACAATATGAAGAATTTGAGTGAGCTAATATTCTCATTGAGGCACTTAAGAAGTTTGCAGGAGCCCAACTGTCCCAAAGACAGAAATGTACGTCTGTCATGAGGCCGATAGAAAACTGCCATAACACTGCAAGTTAGCATGTGACATCACCCGGTCCACCTTCAACCAGTTAAACAGAAATCTTAATGTGAAATCAACAAAATTGAATTCAACCTTGGCGGCAAGTTGTATGTTTGTGGAAGATCCCGTTAATCAAAGATGAATAAAGTGTTCATGCCCTGTAAGTCTCAGACATGCAGTGGTCAGTTAGCTGTGTTTGCCCTTTGACTAAATATTCACTTTTTTATAGAAAGGTTGGGACAAAAGGTTATGAAGAAAAGACTCATGTCAGTAGATTATTTTGCATCTGGGTGTCCTCTTTTTTCTTATGATTTTTCTCTAGATCCTTAACCTTTAAGTTTGCAAACATTGAGCTCTCCAAACAGGATGTGACGCAGTTTAAATCATACACATAAAGTACAGACTGACTAGAATCTAAAATGTATCTGACTGAGGTAAAGCTTTGGAGAAGAAAGGCGCTCAGGTAACCCCAGATGTAAGGATGCAATACGAACATCAAGTCCAGTAAGAAAACATTTTGCACTAAGCTGTTCTGTGATTGGTTCATTTAAACAATCCTTTTGTTTGGGAATTAGCTGTCCCATGATGAATCCTGTGTTCTCCTTCTTAGAATCAGCCTGTTGCAGTTAACTAACTTTTTTGCCCCTACAAGTCTTCAGAAAGTGTATATGAAAACCAGTTCAAAACTAGAGCTTCTGCAGGGGCTCATGCTTTATTTCTTTACAAACTTGATTCCACTTAGCATAGTAGTCAGATGATTTAACTCTCAAAGAAAAAGGAAAACAATAATCAGGGCCACACCAATAAATCAAATTACGTAATAACTGAACAATCTCATAAATGCACAAAATCATATATTTACAGAACAAGTACTCACTCAAATAATGCATCTATCAGAGTCACAATAGAGTTGTCAGCACCCTGTCATGCAGCTCAGCAGTGTGAAGCAAACAAACGGAGTGAGCATGGCCTGCTGCAGACCTCTAAATTGCTCAGGTGTGGCCTGATTGGATCAAGTCAGACTAGGCTTAAAGAGGAAGTGTGATCTGCAACAAGTCACACTGTTTTGTTTTTGCCGAATGAGTCTCATACTGTTCCACATGTGCAGCACACAGATGTTCACATGGTTTCAGTGGCAGACGGGGGGAGGGGGGGGGGGGGCTTTCTCTGCTCTGATATTGTCAAAATTAGATGTGCACATATTGACTAAAATCCAGAGAACACACGAACTGGAGAGTTCATGGAAAAGTTATTTTATTAAGGACTGTTTTATGTAGGCATATTCTGTTGGAGAGGTAAAATAAAAATTGTTATCATTCCAGGAAAGAGTATTTCATCAAATTCTGTAAAAGAAATTAAATTAATTTTTGACAGCATTGTATCACTTTTGTTGCGTGCCGGTCCTCTGGGAGCTCACTTTTCTAAGTTACAAATTTCGAGGACAAGCGGAAAGCAAAGCCAAGCACGACAGTATGTTACCAAAGGGATGTTGTGTTTTTAACAAAGAATGGAAAAAGATTAACCGCATGAAATAATGAATTATCTAGATCTCATTTTATTATTCTCATGAAGCCTGTCGCTGTAGAAGTCCGCTTTCAGTTTAATTTCACATTTCTTTAAAAAGTAGAGGTCAAGTGTTCCTTACCGGCATCAAACTGCACTTGTTGTATCCACTGTTTGTTCGTCTATAGAAGAGAGGGGGTTTATTATTTCATCCAAACGCTCTCGTCCGTTAGAGTGACATCTCGTTTTGAATGCAGAGTGGAATTGTCCACATTTATACGACTGCAGGAGTCGGGGGGGGAAAAAAACACCTCGACTGAATGTTACACACCGAGTCAAATCCAGCTTAATGTGAAATCATAAAGCATTTTGTCCTCACACATCATCTTCACATGTAATTGAGTTGTGGCACTAATGAGCTGACAGTAACGGCCTTGTCAAAACAAGCGGGGGAGCAAAGAGGCCGAGCCTGCAGCCCAGTTAATAGCTCAATCAGGCATTGTCCTATCTGATTGGATTTATTGGCCTGGTGGCTCGGCTTTAATGAACATCTATCTCATTAGTGTTGCTCAATGTCACCTCGCAACACACACACACACACACAAACACACACACACACACACAAGCAGCATCAGGTTACCTCCACCCTCTTTAATAAGGCCATTCACCCTGCACTCAGTGTTACTCAATGACAGTCAGTCCTCATCAGGATAAACAAAAGAGGAAACATGAGAGCAGGAGAGCCATTCACTTTTTTTTTGTCAGGCAGGTTTGCAGGGTGAGAAATCCCCAGTGAAAGAGTCAATCTGCTGCAGGTGGAGATAAAGAATGAGCTTAATTAAAAGCACTCTTTTTTTTTATTTTATTACAGATACCCTCGCTGGTCATAGCCACCGTTTCCGTAATAGATAAGAAAGAAAAAAAAAACGAGGGAAGAGAGAGCATCTTGAGCAGGCAGCAGTTAGAGTGTGAGCCTCAGCAGGCGGCTCTCAACAGTCACCATCTAATATATTAATGCTGTCAGTACAGTCTCTGTGAAGCTAACACTTTTCAGAAACAAAGGCGCTCCGCATGCCATACCCAATTCTCTTGTTCCAGGATCAATATGTTTTGATAGATTCTCGCTCCCGAGCCGGATATT